>NC_140950.1:108237416-108318151 GCF_014529385.1 Adiantum capillus-veneris | reverse complement strand
AGCAGTTATTACACTCCCACTCCAACAATGAAGCAGAGTATGCAGCCCTAATTCTTGGGTTGGAACAGTGTATCTCACAAGGAATTCAACACCTAAATGTGTTTGGCGATGCTTTGCTTTTGATAAGGCATATAAATGGCACCTGGGTTTGTAAGAATCAAGTTTTACTTGGTCAACTACGCCAAGTTAAGGATCTTTTAAAGAAATTTGAAGCAGTGAAACTATTTCATGTCCCGAGAGCAGAAAATCATTAGACAGATGCTCTAGCCAAAGAAAGAATACAAGACGTTCCCGTAGGATCCATCAAACTAAAGCTACCCCTCTTTCACGGTAGTGATGCTATGCCTGATATCATCAGTTTTTTAGATACAAGAGAATGTCCGAAACGATACACCAAAGGCCAGAAACAATGGCTGGTAAAGAAGGCTACTAGATACCGCCTTGTAAACGACCACTTGTATTGTAAGGGCAAGGATCAAATTCTCAGGCGGGTACCAGCCTCTAGTGACATCATAGAGGTAATTTCAAGCTGCCATGATGGCGTCTGCGGTGGTCATTTTGCTCTAGATATCACCGTAGGAAGATTCTATAGAAGGATACTCTTGGCCTAGCTTGAACAGGGATATACACCATTGGTGTAAAACATGTAAGGCTTGTCAAGTGGCCAGTGATCGCACATTAACCCACGAGCCACAAACTCCTATCATCTCATATGGTCCATTTGAGAAATGGGGAATAGATTCAATCGGTCCTTTACCAAGGGCTTAGTATGGTAAATTGTACATCATAGTGGGAGTAGACTACATGAATTGATGGGCAGAAGCAACAGCCACCACCCGTATTACAGCCAAAAGGTAGCAAAGTTCATTTTTGAGCATATCTGTTGCCGTTTTGGCACTCCTCTTGAGATAATTTCAGATAGAGGACCAGGATTCAGAGGTGATTTGGTGGGAGAACTTATGAAGAAGTTAGGCATCACACGCCGACATTTCACACCATACCATCCACAATGCAATGGCCTGGAAGAGAAGGTAAATGGAATGATTTGAAAAATCATCACAAAGCAGGTGAACAATCACACAAGGGACTGGGATAAACATCTCTTTGGGCTTACAGAACAACGTTCCGAACATCACTAGGTTTCACCCCTTTCCATCTAGTTTATGGGAAGGAGGCAATTCTACCCATTGAGGTACAGATAGCCAGCTTACGAGTTTTGGCCAGCCAGATACACCATCCAATTGTAAAGCTCAAAAACCATATCCTGGATCTGGAGAGACTCCAACTAGATATGGAAGAAGAAATCAATCACTATGCAGCACAGGCAAAACGACACCGGCTCACTTTCAATAAAAGGCTTAAAGAAAAGGGACTGGAAAAAGGTATGTTAGTGCTGAGATACGACAACGGATTCGACACGAGAAAAGACAAGAAATTTCAACCGAGATGGGAGGGACTATTCATCGTCAAGAAACACTTTGACAATGGCAGCTATAAGCTGATGGAAGCAGATGGGAGAATTCACAAGACTAGGGTCAATGGATGGAGACTGAAAAGGTATTTTCTTATGTTTGATCTAGAATTTATGCTAGACATTCCAGAGGAGGGAGAACCCTCTAACTCCACAACTAAAGATGCAAAGGAAGGGCTAGAAGCATGAATGACTCTAGCCAGATGGGAGGGCTAATGATAGCCGGCTTTCGAAACCATGCCCGTGAGAACCACACCCTAAGGAAGGGAGGGGTTTTGTTACAAAATAAAAAATAAAAAAACACAAAGGAAAGGCCCTTTCCACTCACCATACCCCTCCCCCAAAGTTAACCACCGTGGTGGGCGCCGCCAGATTGGCCACACCCCTCCAATATCACCACAAGACGATATCTCTCTCTCTCACTACCCGGCCCCGCCCATATTCTCTCTCTCCTACACACGTGCTGCATCATCCGGCCGGTAGGCACCGTTGGTATCTTTGCCACATTTA
The DNA here is from genome assembly GCF_014529385.1 of Adiantum capillus-veneris. NCBI lineage: Eukaryota > Viridiplantae > Streptophyta > Polypodiopsida > Polypodiales > Pteridaceae > Adiantum > Adiantum capillus-veneris. The sequence continues at coordinate 108,316,170 of NC_140950.1, read as the reverse complement.
AGCCCGACAGGATGCAATAGATAATATCCTCTCTCTCTCTTCCAAATATTCTCTCTCTCTCTCCTCTCTGCTTGTCCACACTCGAGCCACGGCCGGCCGTACCAACATTTCTGCTCGTCCACACCCCCCCCTTTTGGCCATAATCACCTCCACACCCCCACCTTTTTGGCGGACCTTTAGCCTAAGCACCACCCCCCTTATCTACCCCTAGATCTCCCCCCCCCCCCTCTCGGAAGTAACCACAGCAGGCCTTAGGGCAAGCATAACCTCACCCTCCCTCCATCTCTCTCACCATCTCTTCTCTCTCTCCTCTAACCCCCATCATATCCTCCATCTACCCTATCTCCCCCTAACCCCTCTCACTCTCTCTCCCTCTCTCTCCCTCTCCTCCCCCTTGGTGGGACCTACTCCCTCTCTCTTCCTCTTGTTGACTAAACCCCCCCCCCCCTCTCCCCTCCTTGTCGCGCCCCGCTGTCCACTAACCTCGCTGCCCGGGCCTTGCGCTCCTCCCCTCCTGCCGCACGTGGTTCTACCGTACACCACACCCTAACCCTATCTCCTCATCCCCTCCCTCACCAACTCCCCCCCCCCCCCCCCCCCCCCACTCTCACTCTCTCTCGCGCCCTGTCTCGTCCACTCACTGTCCGGCTCCACACCACCGCAAGCTTGTGCTCCCTGTATCACTGTCCCAACCGCACGCTATCCACACACACCCTCACTGTTACTATATGCATGTGGTAGTGATGTGTGTGAACACACTAGGACTATCGGGGCATTTTTTCCCTCTTTATTAGGAGGTTTTTTCCCCCGTGCATTGTATATACGCCCATCACTCTATGGCTATCTATCTTTCCATTGCACACTAAGTAACACACTCTCTATTGTGTGCCTTGAGCTTCCTTCGTCTTCTCCAAGATGTGTGTTTTTCTCCGCAACCCTAATTCCAACAATTGGTATCAGAACAGGTCACGTCCTCCCGGGCTTAGTCGCCAGCTGCTCCAGCACACGCCTGCGCACTTTCTCCGATTTCAGTGAGGTTTGGTGAGCATTCGCAGGTGTGCTCAGAATTTTGATTTGGGCTCATCTCGGCCTTCGTTTCCACTATAGGCAGTACTGCACAGGCTATTTCATCATTTTGTGCAGAATTTCTGTCAGTGTCGTTTTCTGCATAACAGGTTCCTTATAGTCTTCTACGGTTTGTGCTATATAGCACAGGTTGTTCCCGCTCCGTTTCTCCTATTTTGGGGCAGCTTTCACATCAGGTGCAGCATTTACCATGGCTGACAACAACAACACAGATGTATTCAAGATGTTTGTTGTTGAGGACAGGTTGGATGGGGATATTGGGCTATCTATTCAACATGCTAGCAGATTTTTGGAGTGCAGCCAGAAAAGTTTATTTTTCCAGAAGAAGTTTTTCACCACCCACACGAAGATGTTATAAGGTATATTCGGATTAAAGTAGATTGTTGGATGAAGTTAAAAGAGTGGGAGCAAAGAAGAAATGCTCCTGATGTGTTGATATTTTTCAAAGAACAATTAAAGACACACCCTAACCCTGTCCAACATCCCCTTGTTGAACTTGCACTATCATTTTATCCGATCTAAACATTTTTATGAGCTACATGTCTTGTCTAGGGTATTCTATTTTTTATTGAAGTGTATTATCTGGTTTGAAGTGATTCACCTAATTGAGTCAATTATCTTTAGCAACTACCCTATGTGGGCTTATATGATGCAACATGTTCTTGTGTCAAAGGGTGTCTGGAACATTGTGTAGGGCCATGTGTACGTCCTAGTTTCTGAGGATGTAGGCGATGTTGAGGATGTTGTAGGTCTTGCTGCAAGGATTACAACTGTTAGAGTTGTTTTGCCTACAGCAGAACAAGCCGTTGGGATGTTAAGGATGCGCAGTCTCATAGCGTTGATTGCGTTGTCTGTGAAGCGCACCATTGTTCCTAAGTTTTCCTCCATCCGTTCAACAAAATCTGCAAAACAGGCTTGGGATATTGTAGCAGGTCTTTATGCAAGCCGCGATGGAGGCTAAAATTGCTTTGCTGCGTAAAGAGCTGGAGTCAAAGATTATGCATGAGGAAGATGATATGGACACTTTCCTTGCTAGTGTCAAGGATATCAATGAGCAACTCATTTCTGTAGGTGAAGTCATTTCAACAAAATCTGCAAAACAGGCTTGGGATATTCTAGCAGGTCTTAGGCAAGCCGCAATGAGGCTAAAATTGCTTTGCTGCGTAAAGAGCTGGAGTCAAAGATTATGCATGAGGAAGATGATATGGACACTTTCCTTGCTAGTGTTAAGGATATCAATGAGCAACTCATTTCTGCAGGTGAAGTCATTTCAGACAGTTCCCTTGTGCAAACTGTTCTTGATGCCTTACTAGATTCCTACAAGACTTTTGCTAGTACTTGGAGACTTATGACCCAAGGAAATCCTGAAGTTGTCAAGTTTGATGCATTATGCACATTGCTGTTGCAAGAGTCACTTTCTAAAAAAAAGTAGGACTAGGCAGCGTGCAGTTGAACAGGCTTTTATTGCTTCTCAAGGAAAGGGTGGTAACAGTAATGCAGCCACTCTTATGGTTTCTGCTGCGAGTGGCAAAAATCCTGTTTCTAATGCTCTCTGCTGGTAGTACTCTCGTCTGGAAAATTCTGGTGATAAGGGCAAAAAGAAGATGCGTTTCCATTATTGTAAAGCCAATGATCACTTGGTCAAGTCATGTCCTAAGTTGAAGGCCAAAGAGGCTAAGAAGAAAAGAGGGTGGTTCCACTGCAAATGCTGGTTCCACTACAAATGCAGCCATTGTTGAGTCTTCTATGAAAGGAGACTGTGTTGCTCATGTTGATGCAGAATGGGCTTTTAGCGCAGAGTGCACTTACAATCTTGTTGTCCATGATGCATGCTTATCAGTTGCTGCAGATTCACATGTGTGGTATTTCGACAGTAGTGCTACAAATCACATTACCTCACATCGTGAATTGTTTACCTCTCTCGAGTCTGTCCCTAATGGGAATTCAGTCACTTGTGACAAAAACGCCTCTTATCCAGTTCAAGGAGTTGGAAAGATTGTTCTCACTGCTGCTAATGGTAGTTCCTTCACACTTGTTGATGCACTTTATGTACCTCGGATCAAGAAGAATCTCTTGTCTGTATACGCACTTGCTAGACTTGGACTTGTAGTCAAATTTGTGGATGACAGATGTACAGTTCATGATCTCAGTTTTGGTGATGAAATTGTTGCATCTGGACTTTTGTGTCGTGGGATGTATAAGCTCACTTTGTATGACAAGTGTGGAAAAAATTTTGCAAATGTTGTTGCAGATTCAAGGGCTATTTCAGATGCAAAACTTTGGCATGCACGTTTTGGTCATCTGAATTTTGCCAGTTTGCTGCGTTTGCAGAAATTTGATATGGTTGCTTCTTTGCCGCCTCTTGAAGCACTTGTCAAACATGTTTGTGAAGGCTGTATTTTGGGTAAGATGCAGCGTTCTAAGTTTCCAAAGGATGGTTCAGTTAGGGCCACATGTAGGTTGTAGCTTGTGCATAGTGATGTTTGTGGGCCCATGGAAACTCCGTCCTTGGGCAATTACCTGTACTTCCTGACTTTCATTGATGATTACTCTAGGCATGCATGGGTATTTCCGCTTAAATCGAAGTCCGAAGTTTTTATGTGCTTCAAACAATTTCTTGCTATGGCTGAAAATGTCTCGAAATGTACTATGGGCACCCTCCGCTCCGATCGAGGGGGGAGTATATGTCTCATGAATTTAATGCATTTTTGTCTAGTCATGGGATAAAACACCAATGTACAATGCCTTATACACCTCAGCAAAATGGTGTTTCTAAGAGAAAAAATAGGTCACTGACGGAAATGGCACGATGTATGGTCAAAAGTCAAGCTTTGCCGCATTCTTTTTGGCTTGAGGCCATTATGTGTGCCACTTATATACTTAACAGGTGTCCTACGAAAGCTTTGCAGTCTATTACTCCATATGAAGCATGGCATGATAGAAAACCTTCTATTGATCACATGCGTGTTTTTGGTTGTTTGGCATATGCTTTGGTGCCACAAGTGCAACGCAGAAAATTGGATGATAAGGATTTCAAATGTATTTTTGTTGGTAATAGTGCTGAAAGCAAAGGTTACAGGTTGTATCATCCACAAACAAAACGTATTCTGGTTTCTCGGGATGTAGTGTTTGTGGAAGATTCTGTTCATCCCTTGCTATCATGTACTAGAGACAGTAATGTAAGCTCACAGGACATTTATGACACTTTGTTGCCTCTTTTCAGTGGTGGAAATACGAACGTAAGTTCCAATGAGGAAAATGTATATCCTATGGGGGTTTTTGAAAATGTTTTAGATCAGCCTATTACTGATGCAGATGTGCATGATGTACTTGATGAGGAAAGGGCTGAAAATGAAAGGCTAGATGTATGCCAAAATGGATAGTTCACACTTTGCGTGATAGTAAATTGGATGCACCTTTGTCTAGTCGTACTCGTTCAGACTCTCACCATGCATCTTATGCATCTGATTGTTATGCTTTGGCTGTGTCTAGTTTACATGATGTTGAGGAGCCTCTGTCTTTTGATGAAGCACAGAATTTAGAAAATTGGATGGCTGCCATGCAATCAAAATATGATGCACTTATAGAAAATGACACATGGACTTTATGTGATTTGCCTCCTGGAAAAAACGCCATTGGTATGAAGTGGGTTTACAAGTTGAAACGCAAACCGGATGGTGAGATCGATCGCCATAAGGCTCAACTTGTTGCAAAGGGTTATGCACAACAAAAAGGCATAGATTATGAAGAGACTTTTGCTCCCACTTGTTGTATGACTACTGTTTCGTTTTCTATGTGCATTGGCAGCTCATTTTGGTTGGGATGTACATCAATCAGACATTGTTACTTCTTTCTTGAATGGTGACATATTTGAGGAAGTTTATGTAACGCAGCCTCGCGGTTTTGTCATAAAAGGACAAGAGGACAAAGTGTGCAAATGTAACAAGGCTTTGTATGGGTTGAAGAAATCTCCTCGTGCTTGGTATGAGAAAGTTAACACTCATTTGGTCAAACAAGGATTTTGTAATAGTCCAACAGAAAGCACATTGTATTTAAAGCGTGAGGGTGATGTATTTCTCATCGTGGTTCTTTATGTTGATGATTTGCTGATCACTGGATCAAATGAGAGACATATTTCTGAATTTAAGGCTGATTTGAATGCTACTTTCAAGATGAAATATTTGGGGCTGTTGCATCATTACTTGGGTATACAGTTTAAGCAGTGTGATGGTGGTATTGCCTTGTGTCAGAAAAGTTACATAGAGACATTGCTATGTAAGTTTGGACTTGAGGATTGCAAACCTATTGCCACTCCCATGGAAACAGGTTTGAAGTTAAGTTTACATGATGTTGGCAATCCTGCTGATGTCACTCTTTACCAAACTGGTGTTGGATGCCTCATTTATTTATGCAACACGAGGCCAGATATTCAGTTTGCAGTCTCACAGGTCAGCAGATTTATGCATAGCCCAGGGTCTAAGCATTGGCAGGCTGTCAAGAGGATTTTCCGCTACCTTAGTGGCACTTTACATCTTGGCTTGTTTTATCCCAAGGGGGGATCATTGCCGCCAGACTTACATGCTTTTTCGGACTCAGATTGGGTTGGTTGTTTTGACACGAGAGTGTCCACAAGCGGTTTTTGTTTCATGCTTAGTAGTTCATGTATATCATGGTTGAGCAAGAAGCAACCTACTATGGCCACTTAGAGTTGTGACGCTGAGTACAGCAGTCTTCACAGCTACGGTTGAGTGTGTATGGCTCAGACGCTTTATGGCTGATTTGGGTGTTGGACAGGACACTGCCAACACTATCTACACTGACAGTTAGAGCACATTGGAAGTTGCGAGGAACCCAGTTTTTCATGCTCGCACAAAGCACATTGAGGTGCATTACCACTATGTCAGGGAGAGGCTCTCAGTAGGAGAGACCAGCTTGGCTTATGTGCCAACACAGGACAACCTTGCAGATCTTTTAACAAAGGCATTGTCTCGTGAGAAGCTTGAAGCTTTCCGCAAAGCTTTGGGCTTACTCCCCTTTGTGGACTGATCCTGTCCTCAAGGCATGGCACTTCCCTTTACTCATGTGCCAGCTCTCGTTCACCGCATCACTCTAGGGGGGATTTATTACCATATACACGTGGTAGTGATGTGTGTGAACACACTAGGACTGCCGGGGTATTTTTTCCCTCTTTAGGAGGTTTTTTCCCCCCTGCATTGTATATACGCCCACCACTCTGGGGATATCTATCTTTCTATTGCACACTAAGTAACACACTCTCTATTGTGTTCCTTGAGCTTCCCTCGTCTTCTCCAAGCTGTGTGGTTTTCTCTGCAACCCTAATTCCAACACTCACACACACACACACCCATACCCGATGTGCTACGCACTCACACGCTCAAGCACGCACACACACACACACACACACACACACACCCCATTTTTTCACCATCCTTACCCCCCCCCATCGCTGCGTTGTCTGCACTGCCAGAAATCGGAAAATAATAATAATAAATAAATAAATAAATATATATATATATTCCATACATTCCCCTTTTCCCACGCACGCTCGCGCATGCAAATTCGTTTATATATATACACACATACCCACTCATACACCAATACGTACACAGACATGCATATACGCACCACACACAAATACAAATACAAAAAAAACGAAGGAGGTTTAAGACTGCAACATCGACAAAAAGAAGGAGAACCCAAAGCACGCACCGCCAACAACAAAAAGAGGAAATGCGCCGAAGGCATGCCCCGACCGACCCCAAAAAGAAGTACGCTCTACACCGACGCATTGGCTACACACCATTTGTCAGCATTACGCAACCACATCGCCATTTTCAGTAATTTATAGGTTATTTTCATCATTTCTTCATTTTTCACCCAAGCCGTTGTAAATTATCACCTTGTAAATTCCCTCTCTCTAGGTGATGGTCACAAAGGCCCACCTAGAGATTCTCATCTTTTAATAACATCCCAAAACAAAGCAAGGGTGAACCACACCGGGCCCACCACTTGCTTTGTCTCCCCAATTAACCTTACCCTTATCACACCAAGATTACCATAGTCCAAGCATCCAACACCTATAAATTGGCACTGAGAGGTCACTATTGGGGGGGGCAGCTCACGAGAGGTCAGCACTTGATAGAGTGTAGTGGAAAGATTTGACACTATCACCATCACGGGGAGGGGTCATGTGTGTTGGATTTACCTTGGAAATTGCACCATGCGAAGGGAGCCACATCCATCTCTCGACTCCAATGGTCGATGCATACGCGTATACACACTCTTGATAGCAAGCTTCACAATCATTGAGTCATCTTAGAGAATGCACCAAGTAGTTTGCACCACCTCTTCTCCCTACCTCTCTATCACCACGGCGTGCCATTTGTAAATAATACAGAAATAATTCTCCCTCACAGCCCCGAGGGTTTTCATCATTTGCAAATCTCTCTCTCTCTCTCTCTCTCTCTCTCTCTCTCTCTCTCTCTCTCTCTCTCTCTCCGTGTGTAAGTTTACGGTGTTCATATCATTGTGGTTTGCATCCTAGCCGCTCAAAGCTAGGTGGTGCCCCCTGTTCGCTTTCCTTGGCAGGCTCGAGGCGCGCCATTCGGCCCCGACATTTTAGAGGTCGTCGGAGTTCGGGGTTCTCTTTGCTCCCGTTAGAAGTAGGGTCTCTTTGTAATGTGTTACTGACTCACGTGGTTATGTATGTAGTGCCGTGAAAAAACTTGTATGCTGTGTAGAGCATGTTTTGTTAGAACATGAACTAGGAAATACCATCCGGCACGAACAGGTAACCATGCCCACGTAAATTGATGAATATAGATGTGGCTGGCAAACTTGTTTGAATGCCCTATTGCTCTTAAGTCAAATTTTGGATGTACTGAACGTAAGTAATCATGTTGTTTCATTGTTTGTTGCAATGTTTGTATGAAGCAACATCTTCACTTACTTTCCTATTATCACGCTTCTACAAGAACTTCAATTACATAACTACACCCCCAACGATGTGCGACATTTTTCTGTAATGGCCATCCAGAATATTATAATCTCGGTAAACAGACGCACAAGAGAGGGAGCGGTGAGAACTGAGGAGTTTAAACAGGCTTGCGTTAACGAAATGACGTAGCGCTACAATTAGACTCAAGAAGACGTTTGAAATATGCAAGAAGCAATAAATCAATATTATGCGGACGCCACAAAAGTAGAGGAATGGGCTACACATCGACGAGCAAGAGGAAGAACAGAGGGAAGATTCACAAGTGCCAGATGCATGGGAATGCATGGAAGAGGCCCATGATTTTGAGCGACGCGAAAGGATGCCCGAGACTAGCATCCCCAGAGGCAGAAGTAGCAACAACTTGAGCAGAGGACAGGGGAGCAACCGGAGCAGAAGGCAAGGGTCCAGTGGTGGCAGCAACTGGGAGAGGACAGGGGACCAGTGGCACAAACCGGGGGAGAGGACAGTAGTAGGGAAAGGGAGCAATTTACTTGTATAAATCTTGATAGAAACAACACAATATGTAAAATTTTGAGGCAATGAAAATGTACATTTTTGAAACATTGTTTGACCGCCACAAAATGTCTCTGCATTAGTCATTTTGAAGAGTACATCATGGTTTGCATGGCATCAAAGCTCTTTGCGTGCACAAGGTATGTGACCTAGCTTCCGGTGGAAGCCATTAAGTGCAGTGTATTTGTGAGTGACTCCTTGCACAATGTTGTTTTCTCCTTGTGTCTTGGAATCTAAAAAGAAGAAAAAGTTAGATTCTATCTTAATGTATTACAGACAATCAAAATTAATTCATTTAGTAAGCACCTTTCTATTGTTGAGACTGAATGCATACAATTCCAGCAAAAGTGAAAGTTCTTCACATGTAAGATCTACCCCGAGCTGTGCAAGAGTTGTGTTTGACATTGTCTCCATCACAGTAAATACGTTGTCTCGAAAGTAGAGCTCCATTGATAAAGGTTTGTTCTCGAGGCTATACTCTGCTAAGAAGATGATATCTAATATAGTAAAACGACACTAAGAAATTTTGAGAGCTTATAATGAACCTGCAAATTATGGACTTCTTTTGAAAAATACAGATTTTGCTCTGTGATTGTTTCCTATCCCAATTATCATCTAAAAGTCCAAGCAGCTCTCAGACTTGCAAATGAATATTGTTGCGGTAGTTCTTATTTGCTCATCGAAAAAAAAATCTACAAACACTTCAAGAGGCATAAATAGTGCGAGCTGAACTATTTTTGTGGCAAGTGAATACTTGAGGAACTTTTGTATATCCTGAACAACTTATTCCTAAAGCTTTCACTAGTTTGCGAAGCTGGCAAAGACCAATCCTTGCTGTCAAAGGATGGAAGTGACAAAGGAGCTACATGACCCTAACCAATGGAAGTTCTCCGTTCCACATATGACATATCATAAAAGAATATTCCATTATCTGCAAGTTCCTTGTGTTGTCTTCCTCGATACATTTTCTCACCAATAAATGCATGGAAAGCATCAAAAATCCCAACTATGCTCTCAACTGGTTGCCAATATGTCCTATTCAATGGATAAATATCTCAAAAATACCAAAGATGATATCCACCACCTAACCTTCGAATATAATCATGCACTAAGCGAGATGCTCATAATAACTTACAGTTGGGTCGATGCCTTGGAAAACTCAGAGGAGATGTTTGCAACCTTAAGTCTGCATACTAGAAAGCATGTTGTATGAGGACCTCTTTCACCCGCTTGCTTTGTGCACACACTTTAAACTCTTAAACTTGTCCCTTGAAAGACTCCACAAAATCATTGTGTTGCCTCCTCTTCCTCCTCCTAGTTTGCACTAGAACCCAACTTCCGATAGTTATTCGAGATGGTATCCATGCTTGATCATCTGTAGTATAACTGTAAAAAATGCTAACAGAGTCAATGGTAGTGCTAGGCCTTCGAGAAGTAGTCATGGTGTGCACTAGAATACACAGAAAGGGTAGTGCAAATATGAAAAAGGGAAGAAGCTTTGAGAGGGAAGTAGAGCTACTCAAAGTCATATTTCGGTGGGAACAAAGATACTAGATAGAGTCTTCAATGAAAGTTCTAAAATTCCTCGGTACAAAGTCAGTACGACTTATGAAATTTATGCCTTGAAAGTGTGAAATTGTGCAATTTGATGAACAAGAATAATATTTCCTCCCTTCTTTTAAAAAGAGCTTGACTCCAAAATGTCAATTTTCAACGTAACGTTAGCCTCTTCCTCATTGGTCCAGTGCCGCTCTCTCTCTAGAACTGAAAGGCCCAAAAGTGAGTCCAACTTTCTCCTAATGTTCCTTTTGAATTTAAGTATATGTAATTTTTCTAATGGAATTAAGTTCTTTTCTAATTATTTATTTTTTAGGACACATGACTAAATAAACAATATTTCACGTGTGCAGAACATCGACTAGGATGATCATGGTCCCCCTCAAGGCCCTGAGCGTGATCATTGGCTCAAGGAAAAACTACCTTGTCCTTGCGCCAAGTGCAAAAGGGCAATCCCTCGCTTGAGGCGCATTGCTTTGGAGCACGTGGAGAACGACGAGCTTTGGCATTTTCAAAAAAGAACTCAAAGAGATGCTAGCGCGACTCACCCGTCGCTTGAGGAAGTGCCCCATTGGTCTGTGTTCCGCTGTGGTGCACCGGCACGCAAGGCCAACGGCAGAGGCAAGAGCGACGAGGCAATTTGGGTGCACCGCATGTTGATCCTCCCGTTGGCTCTACATCGGCATCTCCTCGGGAATCTTCGTCGCACTTTGAGGCTGAGAATGAGCACATGTTCGACATGTGTGATGAGTTACTAGCTCATGAGGACGAAGTGTGCGAGGAGGATTGTCAGCCCTGCACTAAATGGGCTGCCAAATTGGAGGATAGATTGATGACGAGTGCCCGAACACCTTCTTACGATGGTGCACGGTACTCGGTGCTCCGAGCATCGTTGGAAGTCCTCAACTTGTAAGCAAAGTTTGGTTGGAGTAATGGAAGTATCGATGCACTACTTCTCTAAGTATGGAATGTGGCTTTTATATACTCTCTCCCTCTCTCTTTATGGTGTCGGCTTCTAGGAATTATACTACCATTCATGTTTGTTGTAGTTTGATGGAAAAAATGCTACCATAAAATCACCACATGCCTCTAGATCATCGAAGAGCTACGTGGTATGTTACTACACTTGGAATGGAGTATGAGTGCATCCATGTGTGCGTCAACGAGTTCATGCTATACCGCAATGAGCATGCATATAGTACCTCATGTCCCGTGTGCGGGGAGGCACGATACAAGATAGGAGTGACCGGGAACACCTACCCCGTAAGGTATTGAGACATTTTCCATTAATTCCTTGCATCCAACACATGTTTAAAAGAAAGTCTACCATGGAGATTCTCGCATGGCACGCAAACCATTGCTCAAATGATGGAATGATGCATGTCCCTACGGATTCACCTGCATAGAGGCACATCAAAACTCAATGTCCAGAGTTTGGATTGGAGCCTTGACACTTGAGGCTTGGGTTAGCAAGTAATGGTGTCAACCCCTTCGGCACTAAATCTACTTCATGGAGCACTTGGCCTATGGTGATCATCAACTACAATATTCCACCATGGGAGACAACCAAGAAGGGCAATATACTTCTTTCCTTTCTTGTGCCAGGGAAGTACAAAGTGTCAAATATTGACATTTACCTCAAGCCCCTCATTGAGGAGTTGGAGGAGTTATGGAGAGGCATTCGTGTTGTCAATGTATCACTTGCAACGGTGGGGAGAGAGGCCATTGTGAGGGGAATCCTTATGTGGACTATGCACGACTATCCTGAGCTTGGAGATCTTTTTGGTAACCCCCTTTCCTCTATCTGTCTTTCCCTCTTTCCCTCTCTCCCTTTAGTTCACTTTCATTCACTCATCTCTTTAACCATATGATATCTATGCATGGTTGTCTACATTGGGGCACAATGCATGTCCTACTTGCGGGCCATCGTTGGTGACGGAGAGGCCTGATTCCTTACGCAAGTTATTCTATCCAAACAACCATCGTTTCTTACACCAAAGACATAACAAGAACAAGGCTCCTACAAATGGGAAGACTCCTCTAAAGCTCACGATGGTAGATTGGGCAACCATTTGGGAAGAACACCACAACAACAATCTGCTCTGTGTCCTTCACCAAAGGGTATGTCAAGGTATTCCATATTATTAAGGCTTTCATATTGGAAGGACTTAGAAATAAAACACCTCTTGGATCCCATGCACATATTCAAGAATGTAGCCCAAACACTATGGGACCACATTATTGGCAAGAAGGACTCTTTGGGTGCGAGGGAGGATTTGAGGCTTTTAAAACGTCTCCCCACCTCTGCTACTCCACGGTGTGCCCCAAATGGAAAGATTGTGCTTCCTAAAGCACCATGGATGCTAGCCAAAGAAGAATTAGACAAGGTGAAGGTTACCATTGCCTCTATTCGCACACCAACAGGATACATGAGGTCGCTAAAGGGAGCTTTCACAAAAGTGAAGAAGGGTGGAAGTGTTCAATTGTATGGGTTGAAGTCCCATGATTGGCATAAGATGATTCAGGTAATCTTCATACTCCCTATTCTATCTATCATTTGTGCGTATGAATATCACTCACTTTCCCTTTCCCTGATTTACATTGTAGTTAATTCTGTCGGGTGAGTATGTGTATATGTCGGGACAAGAAAGCCAGGGAAGCTATTTTCAAACTAGGAGAGCTAGTAAGGTACACCACAAGACTCCACTCAACTACACCATTTTTATGTATACAATAATTTCAACTAGCACTTAGTGTATCCTTGTGTGTTTTCTTACAGATTTGTGAGCTCCAAGGAAATCGAAATAGATGCTATCCTTGCTGCTCAAACACTTGCAACAAAAACTGTGTGTGCCATTGAAGATGCATTTCCTCGATCGATCCTTCTTAGTCAAATTCACCTCTTGGTTCACGTGGTGGAGGAGATCGCTATATGTGGAGTAGTGCACACACGATGGATGTTCTTCTTAAAGAGTTTTTTAAAGACTCTCAAAGATTTTGTGCGGCTATGGTCTCAACCAGAGGCATGTATGGCTGAAGGGTGGATTTTTTAATAGGGGTTTGTTTACATATTAGAGCATTTGGCACAAGTCGATCCTTCAATGCCTCTCATGTGGTCAGACGAGGAAGATGCAAGGATGACTTCACACTTGCCAAGTGGAAAGGGGAAACTACTTAACATGGATATGAATCTATCTCAAGTGGTCGATAACTTTTGCATTCTCAATGCAAAGATTATGACCAAGTGGGTGGACTAGTGGACAATGGAAAAGGCAAGGAGTTTGAAAGAGAGGGAAGCATGGAAACAAGCACATGGAGGAAAGAGGGCACCCCCAATGCGTAGACACCTTGCATGTTTCCCAGATCTCATTAGTGCAGAGTGGATTTATGAGAGAATGACTGAGGCGAAAGCACACGGAGAAGACATCACCAGCAAAGAATGGGAGTATGCACGAGGCTGCGTACCAAAGGTAGAGTACTCATATACCTAAACCATATTGTAACTCTATTTATTGAAATTATCTTTAATATGTATTTGATAAATTAATATAATTTTCTATTTTGTATTGCTTTTCCTTTAACTCTATGCGGTCAAAGGGTCGTTACTTTTGTACGTGCCACATTGACGAGCGTAGAACCACCATGGATTGTGCCATCATGGGCAACTTTGACACAGACGGTGATGAAGCCAGGTACTGCAGAACTATTGAAAGGGCACTAAAGGTTAATTTTAGAACCTTTCATACCTTTATCTTAGAGTGCAAGTGGTTTGCAAATATGTCTGGAAGACATGAGAGTGTCCTCTACATGGTGGACTCTAGTGTGCATCACAGACGGAGGTATGACAATTTAGTTTTACTGCGCAATTGTGAAAAGGTGAGTGACATGTACCTTTCTTATTCTTATTTTCTTGTAGAGTTAGTTATACCAATGTTACTCACTTTGAGCTTCTATTTTATAGGTCATCTATATCCCAACAATCCACCAACCAAAACTTTGATTTGTAATTCCCGTAACACCTCGCGGGAGAACCATTTTTCCACTAATGAAGTGGAGACTATCTTTGACCCTCTTCCAACTCTGACTTTGGATGAGGTGGAAACAGAGCAGAGGGAGGTCGATGAATCAAATCCGGCGGCGGCAAGTCTTAGCGAGGATGATTGTCATGATGATCAAGATGATGAGATGGAGGATGATGAACTCGAAGATGATGAAGGCAATGCATCCACAAACGACAATTCCATTTCTCTCTTCATTGATTTAGGAGCCATGGACTTAGAATTGGATGATGCTTCATGTAAAGATATTTTGGAACATGATTCATAAACATTTTGCAATTATGAAGTTTTTTGGTCGTGTAATCCATTCATCTCTCTCTCCCCCCTCTTACTCTCTTTAGATTTGAGAATATACTCAATTATGTTAATCAATTGACAATGATTATTTTAGTTGTAACCAAGTGTAATCTTGTATCCCCTCTCTCTCTCTCTCTTTCTTTCTCTTCTTTTTTAAAATTGAAAACTATAAACAATATTCTTTAATTTTTATTGAGAGGAGGGCAACACCAAAATTTGAAAGGGGGGGGGGGAGGGGTTAAGCCAGAATTTGAAAGTTTAGGCGCTAAATTTGGTTGTCGGATATAACAACGGTAATATACGTAGTAATAACAGCGGTAATAAGCGCGGTAATGATAGCAAAAACAATCGGGGTCATATTTTATACACAAATTAAAATTCCCATGCCCTCCTCTCTCTTGTTTCTCTACTTGAATTTGTACCTTCTCTCTACAAAACACGGTAAAATAGCGCAGTAAACACTTCAAGATTCTCATAGTGAAGTGGCTCATGCTCACACAACCCTAGTGTGAAGGAAGATGTATGAGATCATTGGGATGTCGAAGACATCTCTCTTATAGGGTCGAGTGATTAAAATTGTAACCCTTCCCACCCTTCCGTAGTGGTCTAGCCCTACACATGCATGTTAGTACTTTTGTGGCAGGCCTTCCCGACCAACATCATGCCATTCAGAGACCCCTCCCCAATGGACGGGTCATTTGGAAAATAAGGTGCTTATTTAAAACTTGAGTGTAAGTTCTAAGGTGTAACTACATTCGGGATCGACTCGTTTGTGTTTGAGCCTTGTGGTGGTAGGAAGTTTCTCTTGGGAGCTTATGGTTTGCTATTGTCATGCTTCATTTTGTCTTCTTGTGCACTAGACATATTAGGGTGGCGAGACAAGCACCCCGATGTGGTGACAATCATTGCTCGAGATCTTTTTTTGAATATATTTTTTGTAAAAGCATAATCTTAATTTTTATGGTGTCCATGCTCCCCGTAGCATGTGATATGCATGGGGTTATCATGGTTTGGAATGGTGGCATGGATTGCAGGTTCATGTAAAAGCCAAGATGTTTGTAGTGTATTTCTCCTTCAATATAAGTACCTGCTATTGAGCATTTCTTATAATTAGAAAAAGAAAATAAAAGCTTGAGTTCTAAGGTGGTAAAATATGAGTTTATAATTATTTAAATTTGAATCATACCTCATAAATCAAAGAAGAGAGAACACTTTTGATGTCTTATATTTATCAAAGACCTACAAAAAATCAAAATGTGATAGGACTCAAGAGTCAGTAGTGGCTGTGCTTTTTCTACAAGTGTAGATGCTTATCAATGCAAAGACTTGCAAAGACTAATGAACTTATTCTTGTGATGTTTTCCACATGTGTGTTGGTTCTAGAATCTAGCGGCCTCTAAGCTCTTCTTTTGATGTTCTAGCCTCTAGTGCAGGTGTGACTACAAGCTATCGATTGTGAGAAAGCACAACACACACAAGAGATAAGGGACCAATGTAGATAACCCATATGTGTGAGTAAGCACTTCATGATCACCTTTTCCATTTTTCACTAGTTCATAATCATATCTTAAGGATTTTGGCTACAAAGTGCAAAAACAAAGCGCCAAAACTTAAGGAACATCAACATATTTTTCTTGAATTTCTTATTGTGTTGGTTGATGGTAAACTCAATAATTTTTTGGTGGGTAATAAGTATTCTTTACTATTTTTTCTCAAAAAATGATAGCAAGAGGGAGAGAGGCCAGAAAATTGTTTTGACTGCAAACGCCTGACCTACAACACAAGGAAAAACAACCATAAACGCCATGTATCAATTGGAGCATGTCCAAAATTCCACTTATCGCCGCGGCATTGATTTTATAAAACGAAGCTAATGGGAGCTCATAATCTTGAAATCAAGCACAATTCAATCCGTAGCGTAAGTATAAGGTCTATTGATCACAATGCTGCACTAAAACAATATAGGTTTGTGGGACAAACAATTAGAGCCAAATTCTCCAGTCGTTGAAACATTTAGAGAGAGCTAAACACACCTAGAACGAGGATCACTTTGGGCGATCTATACAACCTACACACGCACACCCACATGGACCCATGAGAGGTATACCTTATAAATACTACAAATATTGTGCATATGCATGTCATGCACAAAAGCATCACCACATATGCACATAGTAGTAGAAAACGGTCCTGCACACACATAAACACAAGACTAAATGCATGAAAGGCCAAAACTAGTCCAAATCTTGCAAAATTTGAGCCACACCATCACTAAAGTATGGGGAACACAGTGATGAGCACAAAACCTCCAATGGGACAAGATGGATGGAACACGCATGTCGTCTGGGAATTTTAGACACTTTTGACCACATTTGACCATATAGCCTCAAGAAACACATCATCTACATCCTATAAATGCAAGCAAATCACACATGCATGGTAGATTCAGTGCAAAAACCACAAAAAACTCTTCAGAGTGCTACAACACAAAATTGATGTAGCCTCACAATCTAGAAGTCCAAAAGGAAAACCAAGGACATATCTGACATTAAGGGAACAAGGGCTACAAGTCTATCTAATTGCATGTCAAAAAGGATGAAGATGAATGGGACAAGCACATCCCATCATCCCAAAAACTACAAGCTAGCACAACCTCGAGCGTAGCTATTAGGTCATGTGGTGTCACAAAACGGTATAGAGGCTGATCTTGAGAAGGTGAAGGCGTTGGTGTTGATGGAGCCGCCATCAGATGTTCAAGGTTTGGCTTCATTTGTTCATAAGTTGAAGTATTTGTCACGTTTCTTTTGGATGCTGTCACAATATGTGCATCCTCTTCAAAAGAGGGCTCAACAAGTGCATGGTTATGAGTGGGATGGGGAATGTCAAGAGGCTTTTGATAGGGTTAAAGAGATTTTGTGTCAGTTGCCAGCGGTGTGTCCTCCAAATCGAGGGGACAACTTCTATGTGTCTATGACGGTGGGCACAATTTCTATTGGAGCAGTTCTGCCGCAAAAGGTAGGGAGAAGTTACAAGCCGATATATTTCGAGAGCAGGTGATTAGGCCAGGAGAGGCTACTTACACCGAGGCGGAGCAGTGGGTGATGGCTCTGGTCTTTGCTTGCCAAAAGTTCAAAGTCCATTGGATTGTGCATATGTTTTTTGTGTTGACGGCTAATAATCTAATGCCAGAGGTAGTGCTACATTTGAAGCTAGGAAGAAGGATTATGATGTGGGTGTTGGAGATACAAGAGTTCGAGTTCAAGTTCAAGGTAGATCACACGAGTCGCTCTCACCTGGAAGACATTCTCGTCAGCAAGGCCATCGATTTACCGACCTATTCAAGGGTGGTACGAGATGAAGCCAAGGAGGAACCTGACTTGGAAGATGCTTTTACTATGTGGTTCGATGGAGCATATGGAAGGGTAGTGCAGAACGCTAGAGGAGGTGTGGTGATACACGACCCACACAGCAAAACAATATTTTTGAAGACATATGATCTAGAGGATGTCCACACCAATAATGAGGCAGAGTATCTCACTCTGAATTTGGGTTAAAAGCAATGCATAGAGCTCAGCATTTCAAGGTTGGTGGTGAAGGGAGATGCATTGCTAGTCATCAAGCAACTTGTAGGCCAATGGCAGGTAAAGCGCGATTCTTTGAAGCATTAGTTCTTTTTCATCAAGAAGATGTTGAAGTCTTTTGAAGAAGTCCAATTCAAGAATGTGAGGAGAGAGCAGAATCAAGAGGCTAATCAACTAGCTAGCAGCAAAGTACAAGTGCATGTTGCAGGTCTATATGTGGCCCCAGCCACTTATGCAGGTAGGGAGACTCTTAAGGAGATTGAAGGCATTTTAGGTACGGGCAATGTTTAGAGAGTTTGTCCAAGCTACAAAAGAGAAGAGTGGTGCAAAAGGTCCGCAAATTCACACTGGTAGGTGAAGATCTCATGAACTATGGGCGTGACGGAGTGCTTAGAAGGGTGTTGTACAAAGAAGAGATAGGGATGGTGCTGGAGCAATGCTATGAAGAGAGCGGACACTAGGGCAAAGACCAAGTTCTATTTTGAGTGCTTAGAGCGGGATTTTGGTGGACTTCCATTGTGAAGGACGTCAATTATTGGTGCAAGACGTGCCACGAGTGTCAGACTATAGGTGAAAGACGACTGGTAGCGGAGTCACAGGGCTTCATCATCACACAAAGTGTTTTTGAGAAGTGGGGTCTGAATGCTATAGGCCCTCTCACAAAGTCTACTAGTGGTAAGAAGTACGTGGTGGTAGCCATTGACTACCTTACAAGGTGGGTCGAGGCCAAAGTAGTGAAAGAAGTAAATGCTAATGTAGTGGCTCAATTCGTGTTTGATAATATATGTTGCCGTTTTGGTGTTCTGTGGGTGATAGTTTCTGATAGAGGTCAGGGGTTTAGAAGCAAGCTCATGAGCACACTAGTGGAAAAGTATAAGATTCAACACAGGTTTTCCTCACCCTATCACCCCCAATGCAATGGTCTAGTCGAGAGTGCTACTGATCAAACTGTCAAGATGTTAACAAAGTACGTGTATAAGCAGGAAGTTGAGTGGGAAGCAAACCTAGGTCTAAGTGTCTGTGGGCGTATAGAACATCCTATAAAGTGGCTACAAACTTCACTCCATTTGAGCTAGTCTATGGTAAGGAGGCAGTGTTGCCAATGCATGCACAACTAGGTGATTTAAAGGGTATGTGGAGTGTCAATGCCACCCAACAAGAAGTTCTACAGGATCGGATAGTCACCTTGGAGGCTTTGCAGATGCACAGAGAGGCAACGACAGACTACTATGTGAAGCAGAGAGAGAAGCGGGTTTCCAAATTCAATCAAAACCTTCCGGACACAAAGATAGAGGAAGGAGACCTGGTTATGAAGTACGAAACCTACTTGGATTTCACATTCCGGAAGAAGTTCAAGAAAAAGTGGTCAGGTCCATATAAAGTGAAGAAGGCCTTTCCAAATGGGACGTATCAACTGGTAAGAGCAAATGGAAAGCTTCTTAGGAACAGGGTGAATGCTGTGCGTCTCAAACTATATTTCGAGAAAAAGTTAGTGCATGAAGTGCAGCAAATTATAGTCAAGGGGGTTGGGAAACCCACCTAAAGTATGCAGTGTACGAAAGGAAGGTCCAGTTGAAGATTTTGTACATAGCGTGTACATACAATCCTAGTTTGGTGTGCGAGTTTTAAAGCTTTGTACATATGCTTTTGGTCGAACATAAATGTTCGACGAGGGGGCTGAGCAATGATGGTTCAACCAAAGTTGGTCGAAGCTAGCAGGCGGTCTATGCCGGGAAAAGGGTGTAGTCGAGTGCAATGCAGAAGGCTATGGCAGGTGCTATGGCTCTTGGCAGCCAAAGGGTAGCGAGAATGTATGATTAAAGAGGTTTTCTAGGCCAAAAGTGCAGCAGGATAGTCCATATGGGATGGCACGTGAAGATTTTTGAAATGCAAAGTTAAAGCTTTAGAATATAGTGTTCAGTGTGCTCTAGAATCCGGTCCAAACGGCTCATCAAACGGAGCCCCGGTGCTCTAGATATTGCAGTTTAAAGAAAGAGTGTGGAGCAGATCCCCAACGGATCACCAAGCTAGGGACACATGGCCCGGGATGATGTCAGTGTATATGTGTGTAGTGCTCGAGTTGTGGAGCATGCCTGTCTTCTCGGATCGCAAATAAGAGCTCTAGATAGCAAGTTATGGCCATTAGAAGATTTTTCGGGGGTCGGGTTGACCGCACCGAGGAATGTGCCATCTGGGGTCTTTTGAGTCTCGCCAAGGTTCTCAGTGGAAACGTGGACCATGTGGAGCTAGCAAAAATCAATTGCACATCAATCGAATGCTTGGTCAGCAAGTTACAACAAGTTGAAATTGGCAGCAGGTGCTAGGGAGGATAATGCAGGTACTTTTCTTGGTTTTGGCAGCCTCAGATAGCTAGCTCAGAGAAGTGAAAATACGACAAGGTTCACATGGCTCAGTGCCAACTCAGTGGAGATCCGATACAGTTTTGTAGCTCGGCCATCGGACATTGGAGCAATGGAAGGGAATATAGGGAAGAAAGCCAAAAAAACAGCTTTTTTTTTATTGAAAGGGGGGATTTTTTCAAGGAGTTGGAGGAGCCCCAAAGGCCACCGCTTCACAGGCGGCCACATGGCAGACTCTCATCCCACATGAGGGCGCGCGATGCTGGATTTTGGGGTATAACAGCTGGAGCGTGGGCCACATTGGGCATGCATGAAGTGAGGAGGAGCTTGGAGCTCCATCGCTATGGTGGGCCCTACCGGGCGCTGCTGTGGTGGCGTTCCGCGGTGGTTTTGGGCGAGGCGCCATGCGCCGGTGGAGCGCTGGCGGTGGTTTGATGAGGTGGCAGTACGCGACACAGGGCACGTTCCCACGGGACAAGTTTTGGAGAGAGAGAGAAGAGGTAATAGCGACATCGCTATTGCCCTTCCCCCCCCCCCCCCCCCCCCCCCCCCACATGTAAGAGGGATCTCCCACAAGGTCACTCCAAGGGCAAAGGCAAAGAGCAAAGGTCGTCCGGGTAGAAGAGGACCAAAGGTGGCCGAGGACCAAAAGTAGCCAAAATGGACCAAATAGGCAGTGAGAGAGAGAGGGAGTCAGAGCTCGAGGGCAGCAGAGGCAATCCGAGCAAGTTCAAGTGGACAAAGCCAAGGGGCCGGACAAAGGGGAAGACCAAAGGAGCAAGGACAACTCTAAGCCAAGGCGGACAAAGTGAGCCAAAGAGCAAAAAGAGCTAGAAAGGAGTCAGATAGAGGAAAATGGGAGTCAAAGTCAAGCATGTGGAGCAGTGCAAGGTTGAGGCCACAAAGGGTAAAAGTGAAAGATGAAAAATAAAAAATAAAAAATGCCAAGGGACAATAGCGACATCGCTATTGCCCCCCCCCCCCCCCCCCCCCCCCCCCCCCAAGTGCAAAGAGTAGAAGAGAGAGATAGAGCAAGGCGGTGCCCTCTGTTCCAAAAATTGCCAATTCAAGGTGCCAAGTGGACCAATTAAATTGTCAATTCCCAAATTAAAGGCCCCCCCTATAAAAGTAAAAAATGGATCAAATTTGGGGCTTTTTCTTGACCTTTTGAGGTGCCGTTTGAAGCCTGCAAAGTGGAGTTCTCAAGCAAGCTGCCCCTTTGTAACTTTTTCTTGGAAATGGCCATGGTGATGGCATTGAAATCCTATGCAATCAAGCCACAGTTGCCTCCGGTGCTGTTTTTTCCCCTTCCCCTCTTCTCTTTCTCCTGCTTTCATGTTTCTCCTCGGTGCCAGCTATGTGGAAGTGTGTGCCCCAAGGACCGATGGTGTTTTGAATGAGAGAGTGAGATTGAGTGGCAGTGTGCATGTGTAAGGGTGGAGACAGGCAGTGGTAGTAGGTGTATCTTGTGTGGTGGTTTGTAGAGTGTGTGAGCAGTGGCAATCAAGCAGGTGGTGGTCTGCTAGTGTGAGTTGTGTGTTTGAAGGTGTTTTCCGAGAGGATAGGGGTGTTGTGAATACCCTGAGCTATCGAGAGGCCCTTGTGTTGTTGTTGGGTGTGTTCTCCCATTCCCCCTCTCCAACGTCCATGTTCTTTGCTTTGTACTTTCTTGGGATGATCAATGACAGCAACAGATGGCCCTTCTTGATAGCGAGCCATGCTGGAAGATTATAATTAACCAGACAAATAGGCCACGCGCTCCATGACGAACTCCGTAATCCGAATGGGTTTACTCGTCCATTGCCAGACCAAAGAAGATACATTGAGGCTCATTCTTAAATGAAGGCCAACTTTCCTCTATGTGCTTCCATGCATGAGAGTCAGCAGGTACCCGCATAACATCATCTGGCGATCTAGTATTTGAGTGCCATGTCATCAAAGCGGCTATGGACTTGCACCTGAACATGCTCTTTATTCTTGGAATGATAGGAAAGTGTCGAAGGACCTTTGCAGGGATAAATTTTCCTTGTGTGTCCTCCCTGTACCTGTTTGATCCACAATTGGGACACTGTTCCAGGTTTGCATACTCATTGCGAAAAAGTATATAGTCATTAGGACATGCATGTATTTTCTCATAATCCAAGCCCAAATTAGTAAGAATCTTTTTAGAGGCTCAATGGGTAGGGGACATGTGATTCCCTTCTGGAAAGATTTGCTCATTCAGCAACCTGACGTCACATGAACAAGTCAACCCTTTGTAATTTGAACTTTACCATGCTTAGGATAAATATGTTTACCTGAAAAGCTCTGTGATTGAGGCGTCAGACCAACCGTAGACAGACTACAAATTAAGCATTGCCAATGCAGTACGGAGAACTCATATTTTTGCACCATTGTAGAGCGGCATGCGTGCAAGACTTTGCATCATGTCTCCCTCCTCATCATTGCTATCATGCCGTTGATATGAACGGGATGGCTAAGGTTGGTCACCAGTACTGCGTTCAATGTTGTTGCCTTCTATGTTGGAATCCATGTCAAAGAACGCATCCAACATCTGCTCCATCTCTGCTTCTTGAAATGCTGCTTTAGGTATTAGTTGGGAGGACTTAGTCGATAGCTGCTCGTTTGAAAATCGTCTTCTCTGGGATGAAGTTGGAGCAATATCTACTTGCGGACTTTGACCTTCAATTTCTAGACCATGAGATCGATAATGCAGGTCTTGTACTTTCTCTATCGAAAAGAGACCGTGATTGCGTATGTGCTGATCATAGATTTTTTGTTTTCAAAAGATCTGATGCTTGTAATGCGCACAAGGATACGCCATCCTATCGTCCATACTTTATCTACCAATGATGCAACAAATAATTAAAACACTCTAGTTGTTATAACTACAAGCTTTAACAACCTCACATTCTCTAGCCAGACCCAATCCCCACACACCTCGGTCTAGAGGTGCACGGAGATTAGGACCAGAGGACAATAATCTCGTCTTTATTGGTCAATGACTATATATTAAATTTCTTGAAGTATGTGTGCACTTTTGAAGTCCGATTCCATTTTTTCGACTATTTTCTGCTAGCTCTAACTGTTGAGAGAGAAGGAGAGAACACAGAAGTAGAACCCCAAAGTGTGTAGAATACACACATGAGATGATGTATATATAGAGGGGACCTGGGTGCCATATATAGAGAAGCCATATATTGAGTAGCTTCACATATAAGCTCAACACCCCCGCTCAAATAAGGGTCCCTAACTGTGGATGAAAAAACCCTTGGGGGATCAAGGGAAAAACCCACAGCTCTATATACACCCACCGTTATATTATAAAAATCATTGAATATACAAATGTTTACGAGGAGCTACATCACTCCTTTTACAATGAATGTTTTATGAGGAGTTACATTACTCCTATCAAATACAATAATGAATACAAAGGTTCAATAAAGAGGTGTAAAAGCTATCGATTAGCTTGTAATCAAAAGTGTCTGCATGAATCTTCTGTGTAGCTTGTCATCAATATCGCATCACCAAACATGTCTTCATGTTGTCATCAATATGGCATCACCAAACATATCTTCATAAATCTTTTATTGTCACCAAGTTTGTCTTCATAAAATCAATTCTTTGATCAATCCTACATAGATCATAGACTCCAAAAAAAAACATGTCATGAAAATTATTAGCATCGTTAATGAAATAATTACGTTCACAATGCCATAAGAGATGGTTCGTGACGCCACTCTTTTGACGACATATATACGCACAACAACATATGGTACATAAAGTATAAACGTAAAAGTACAAAATGTGTTATTACGTGATACAAATGATATGTGTATATACTACATAAAACAACATTTATCAATGTAGTGATCAATGAATACCATCAAAGTATTAACAAAATATCATCATTATGTCAATAAAAATAAATAAATGATCATGGTATCAACGAAAAGCATCATGATATCACCAATCATTGTATCAACGAAACAACATCATGGCATCACCGAGAATAACCATGGTATCAACGAAATATCATCATGGCATCACCGAGAATAACCATGGTATCAACGAAACAACATCATGGTATCACCGAGAATAACCATGGTATCAACAAAACATCATCATGGTATCAATAAAAATCACCATGGAATCAACGAAATATCATCATGGAATCACCGAGAATAACCATGGTATCAACGAAATATCATCATGGCACCACCGAGAATAACCATGGTATCAATGACATATCATCATGGTATCAACGAAAATCACCATGACCAAAGTATTAACAAAACATCATCATGGTACCATCAAAATCACTATGGTATCAATGAGAAATTATCAATAAAACGACGTAAACTATATCTCTAAAAGAATAATTATACGAGAATCAATGATCGAGTATATCATATAACAAAAGATCATGTACCAACAGTAGCTCAATAGAATTTGGACGATCATCAACGGCTCGACTGAATCGGAACGATGTGTAACTGGCTTCTGCAGCAAAGTTACGTCAGTAACAAATATATGATTGATGAAGAAAAATATAATTGAGAAGTTTTCAATTATGAGAAAAATCAAAAGCAAAAAGTAAAATTTTGATTTTCAAACATATTCGCAGTCCGAGACGATAACCCAAAATTGGTGCAGAATTTAGAGAAACTTTCTTCTGCAAAGTTATAGACCACATCGATTCCAATCCCCATCGTGGGTAGTTTCTTCTGCAAAGTTGTAGACCACATCGATTCCGGTCTTTCGCGCGGGTAGTTTTTGCAAAATCGTTTTCAATTAGCAGGAAAATCAAAAACAAAAAGCGGAAGTTGCTTTTCAGGTATGTACGCAGTCCGTGAACGATAACTCAAAATCAGTGCAGAATTTGAAAACATTTCCTTCTGCAAAGTTGTAGAGCACATCGATTCCAATCTCTGTCGTGGGTAGTTTCTGCAAAATCGTTTCTAATTAGCAGAAAAATCAAAAACAAAAAGCGGAAGTTGCTTTTCAGGTATGTACACAATCCGCGAACGATAACTCAAAATCGGTGCAGAATTTGAAAAAACTTTCCTCTGCAAAGTTGTAGACCACATCGATTCCGGTCTTTATCGCAAGTAGATTCTGCAAAATCGTTTCCAATTAGCAGAAAAATCAAAAATAAAACGCGGAAGCTGTTTTTTATGTATGTACTCAGTCCGTGAACGATAACTCAAAATCGGTGCAGAATTTGAAAAAACTTCCTTCTGCAAAGTTGTAGACCACATCGATTCCGGTCTTTGAAGTGAGTAGATTCTGCAAAATCGTTTCCAATTAGCAAAAAAATCAAAAACAAAACGCGGAATCTGTTTTTCAGGTATGTACACAGTCCGTGAACGATAACTCAAAATTGGTGCAGAATTTGAAGAAACTTCCTTCTGCAAAGTTGTAGACCACATTGATTCCAATCCCTCTCGCGAATAGTTTTTGCAAAATCGATTTTGATCAGGAGAAAAATCGAAAACAAAAACGTACTGCTCTGATACCATGTTGAGAGAGAAGGAGAGAACACAGAAGTAGAACCCCAAAGTGTGTAGAATACACACATGAGATGATGTATATATAGAGGGGACCTGGGTGCCATATATAGAGAAGCCATATATTGAGTAGCTTCACATATAAGCTCAACACTAACAACCTCACATTCTCTAGCCAGGCCTGATCCCCGCACACCTCGGTCTAGAGGTGCACGGAGATTAGGACCACAAGGTAATAATCTTGTCTTTATTGTTCAATGAATATATATTAAGGTTCTTTCATGCTGTGTGCACTTTTGAAGTCCGATTGCATTTTTTTTACTATTAATTTGACGCTAGCTTTAACCTAACATACGCATTGTAACCTAGCGTCAAATTAATAGTAGAAAAAACATAACATAACCTTCGACAATGTGTATCGCAGCAGATCTGTGAGAGACGGTGAAGAGGAGAGCTTGAGATGTGGCGCAAGAATTAGTAGAAATGCATAGAGAAAGCCCGCGGTTTCCGTTTTTGCAGGTATCGACGGTACAGCTTTCGGTATAGGCGTCGGAACAGCCAATGGATACACCGTCGGAATGCGCATTCGCGCTAGCGTCGAAACACCCGCGGAAGTAGGCGTCGGAATTTCGAAATTGAAAATTTTTCAAAGACCTTTGCTCCCTTCATAAATACACACACATATACCGACATCTGCGAGTGACACGAGTAATGTGGCGTCGGAATTCAAGTGACCTCTTGTAGTGATGTATGTAGGCACTAAGTACGGGAGCATAGCACCCGAAGGTTAGATGCTTCCTCTTGAGTATAGTCATTTTTTAATCGTGGCATTGCGGTCATTGATCCACTCATGCATGTATTACCACAATGTACCTTTGGTTTTAGCACGATTGAGAGTGCAATGATATCTAAAGAGGTGCAGTTGACCTTTGGCACTACTAGCCTCTACTTAAGTCTACTAGTATATATATGTATCTACGTGTTTGTGTACTAATATACTTGTGTACATATTTATAGATGAGTGAGTAGGGTGGAAAGATTAATATTATATTGCTCTTTGTAATGTAGATGTCACACGAGAGATGAACTGGTGAGGAGCAGCCAGTTGGCTCTTCTTTTGGTTGGTTCACACCCTAGGTGGGCTCCCACCTACGGTGAGCCTTGAGGACGCTCTGCTAGCTAGATTTTCAAACGCCCACGATCAAAATTTTTCACAAAAATGATTGGAGGGCTACATAAAGACATTTCTAAGAAACAAGCAATCCAGTGTGCGGCGTGCAGCAGCCAACCAGGTTAGAGATCGAGACAGGAGTTACTTCGGTGGCAACATGAAAGATGTGGAGCGGGAGTGGGCAATTCAAGAGAAGAGAGATCAAGCTACGAGGAGCTCATCATACAAACAACAACGCAAGGCTCGCGCAAGACAAACTTCCACACACTATGGCTCAGGAGGCAAGGGAGTTTGGAAGGATAAATATGTAAGATTAATTGTATTACAATGTCGATCGGTGATTATAAAGATTGTAGTTGATGATTTGGTATTGTTATTGCTAACTTAGGAAAATATCTCTCTCTCTCTACCAACCAAAGAGATGGTCAAGTATTGGGAGCGACATACAGAATTTGATACTTAGCGATGGTTGTTCGAAAACAACCACATCTCTTGCGAGCAATTCGACGAGACAGTTGGACCACTACAAGCGATAAGTTTAAACAAGTAATTTTGTATCAATTGTTTTGAGCTATTGATAATTGTTTAATTTGGTTTGGGTTTATGTAGAGTCAAAGTGATCCAACATACGTGCCTCTGGACGACGAACGAGATAGAGGAGGATTAGATAGAAAAATATTTTGTCCAAACTTTCATAAAGTCCCATTGTGGCACAATGTATATACAACTATTTACTTTTTATTGTAACTTTTTTAAATAGTTGATCTTCTACATTTTTAATTGTCAAGATGAAGTAAATTCAATTTCAGTTCTTTGGTGTTTTTTATACTCTTCCAAAAAACAATTGATATTTCATTGTTTTATGCAAGTCAAAAATAAAGGTGCTCATTTGGGCCACCCAAAATTGGGTGGCCCAAATGAGCACCTTTACTTTTCAATTAGCGTGTAGAGGCAATAAGCGCGGTAATTTTGGGTGGCCCAAATGAGCACCTTTGCTTTTCAATTAGCGTGTAGAGGCAATAAACGTGGTAATAGCTGCGAGTATATTGTCGCGACTATTAGCGCGCTTATTGCTAAGAAACCACTATTGCGTACATAGCCACGATTATTGCCGCACCCCCAAATTTTTCTCTCTCCTTTTTCCTTTGTTTTTTGCGGCAATGTTAGCGGTTATAGACAACATCTCTTATAGTGCTTTTGTGGCTATAAGCAACTTATTTGTAGATTCTTGTTCTCATGGACCACAAAAAAACCTCATCAAACCCCTTCAGGGTTTTGTTCTCAAGGCATGTGGGGAGTTGAAAAAAAAAAGAAATAAATTTTTCATGTAAAATTATTATTTTTTAAGGGCCATCTTTTAGGTACAATCAAACAAAAATCACTCAAAAGTTTTGATACCCCATGTTTAAAAAATTACATGGATATGTATAGAATGAGAATATATGCATACAATGTTTTTAGAAAAAAAAACTACTGACTTGATTTAGGCCTCAAATATGTGTATGTGGTTAAATTTAAAAGCTAGTTTTGTGGCTTCTTACTATTTTTAGAAAATTAAAATTTCTAATTTTACATTTTTTGGGATAAATTGGATAGTAGAATTTTCCTCAGTGTCATAGGATCCATTGGTATCCTATAATCATGGTTTCTTGAAAAATAAACAATCCTATGGCCAATTTTATAGAATGAGGTGCCAAGCCACTATTGTGGCTCAAGCCACTTAAGTGGTTGAAACATAACCTAGTGTTAAGCTCCTTTCCTTCTTCCAAGGGGACCTCGTGTGTAACGTGTAATGAGCATGTGCACAAGTACAAAGAGTTTGCTAGAGAAACCGTACAGAATCTTCGATACGACTCCTACGGAACGGGCATTGATTTTCGCGACATAACACCTACATCTAAGAGAGAGAGAGAAAGGATTATGCGTGAAGGTCCGACCAATCTAGATCCAAGGATGGAAGCAGAGGAGGGCTTACCGACAGAAGATGATGGCATGGAGGAGATGCTGGATGTCTTCTTCCAGACAAGCGAGGAGAACGCTAATGAAGCAGCACCAGAAGACGTGCGTCTATCTCTTGAAGACATGTTGAGAAAGTTGGCACGTCAACCAATCTATGAAGGCACCAAAATATCTGTGCTTCGTACTTGTCTGTCGTTTTTGAATCTGTAGTCATTGTACGGGTGGTCAGATCGAAGCGTCATTGCTTTGTTTAGGTACATAACTTACAAAAGAGATTTTCCGATTGCAACGGTGAATGTACTTAGGGAGCTTTTAATTTAATGTGGCTTAAACAGGTTGTTGCGGGAGCAACTACTCCCCGCTGGCAATAAAATGCCCCCCTCCATGCCAGATGTAAAGCGACTATTGACCTCAGTTGGCTTGGACTACAACAAGATTCATGCATTTCCAAATGATTGCATTCTTTTTTGCAATGAATTCGCAGATTGTCTGTCATATCCTAAGTGCGGAGCAATGCACTACAAACAAGATGCGGTTGGCGAGTTAGTGCCAGCTAAAGTGTTGAGCACTTTCCTATTATTCGGAGGATAAAAATCATGTTTCGTTGTGGTTCCATTGCAAAGTTGATGCGGTGGAATTCTACGAATAGAGCCACTGACGCAACATTTAGGGTGCCCGCTGATTCAAAGGCTTGGAGGCACATTGAAGATACCTGGCCACATTTTAAGAGTGAACCACACAATTTACGTTTGGGCATGGCAATGGATGGAGCGAGTCCATTTGGCTTGAGAAGCTCGTCATGTAGCACTTGGCCTGTGTACCTTGTCAATTACAACCTCCTGCCGTGGCTTGCCATCAAGAAGGGTCATTTGATATTAGGCTTGATTGTGCCTGGTAAGTTCAAGGAAAAAAACATGGATGTTTATCTAGCACCACTAGTTGACGAGCTCCAGGAGTTATGGCATGGGATCGACATAGCAGATGCGGTTGAACCAGCAGGACAACAACATGAAAGGATCCATGGACTTCTTATGTTGACTATGCATGATTGGCCAGGATACGGTGAAGCTTCTAGTATGGTGGATGATTTTCAAAATTCTCGCTATTCTCAAGAACTTTGTGTAGTACTGAATCATGCTTTAATATATGCAAGGCTTACAACTTCGGGATACAATGCATGTCCAATTTGCGGGCCGTCTTTGGATGTGTGCTATCCTGCCTCAATTCGAAAGACAATTTATCAAGGCCACCATCGTTATCTTTCATATGGCCATCACTTGCGTGAAGGTCACCTTGGTCACGTCTAATGTTGCCTATGCATGTACAAGAGTGGCGTCGCCGATGGGAGCAACATGAGGGGCAACCTGTTCCAGGAATGAAACGTTTGTCCATTATCCATACATTGCCGTACTGGGGTGATCTACTAATTAACCATTTTCTAGATCCAATGCATATATTCAAGAATGTGGGATAGCTCCTCTGGAAGACAGTCATGGGAATGAAACATAATCAATCTTCACGAGATGATTTGCAGTCAGTTGGAAAGATGCCAATGATGTGGCGTTTCACCAATGCAGCGGGCCAAACAAAGCTTCCAAGAGCACCATGGGTATTGCTAAAAAGCGAGGAACGACAAGTCAAAAGGGTGATTTCAGAGTTCAGGACACCAACAGGATGCATGCAATGTCTCAAGACAGCATTCACCCGTGACGATCAACTGTCAGGACTGAAATCGCACGACTGGCATAAGTTCTTGCAATTTATTCTTCCAATTGCAATCAAGGGGTGTTTAACGGAGGAAGTGCGGTCTTGCATATACAAGATTTCAGAGCTAGTGCGGTGGATCGCTTCCAAGGAGATACGAGAGGAATCCATTGCAATCACAAGGGCTAACTCCATTGAGGCAGTTTGCATGTTTGAGAAGTATCTACCCACAAGCTGCCTAACTATCCAAATGTACTTGCTCGTCCATGTAGTAGATGAGGTTGTAGTGGCAGGTACATTCCACGGCCATTGGATGTTCTTTCTAGAGCGGTTCATGAAAACACTTAAGGGTTTTGTTCGCCAAAAACGCATCTAGAGGGGAGCATGGCAAAAGGATGGCTGGTGCAAGAGTCTCCTGTCTTGAAGACCGAATTTCTATCCGTTTTGTTCGCCAAAAAACGCATCTAGAGGGGAGCATGGCAAAAGGATGGTTGGTGCAAGAGTCTCCTGTCTTGAAGACCAAATTTCTATCCGTTTCTGACCCAGAAATGCCTCGACAATGGAGCGATGAGGAGGATGCAAGATGGTGGGAGAGGAGCCGCAAAGTCAAGGGGTGCCGAAGAAAATGGACGATGCCATGCGAGAAAAGATCATGAAGTTTTGTATACTAAATTCAGAGCCGATGCAAAAATGGCTTGAAAGCTACGAAGAAGAGAAAGAGAGACGCAATAAGGAGCAACACGATTTCAGGCAAAGCCTAACGACTAGAGGCTTACCCTTGCTAGACTGTCTCGCTCCTCTATCTGAATTCCCTACAATGGCATGGTTGGACAAGACAGTGAGAGCAGCTCAACAGATCGGAGAACCCATATCTCCAGAAGAGGAAGAGCTGGCTATTGGATGTGACTGGAGGTATCATACATACATGGCACTGTGGTCGCATGGAAAGCATTTCAGAACACAACAAATTGACAGCAGAAGAAACATGTTTGACAGTGGGGTAATGGTTAGTTTCATGCAAAAGATCAGGGCTAGTGCCGAGACACGAATGAGAGCACTAGCAACCTATATTACTATGGTCTGGTGTCAAAAATCTTGAAAGTCAGCTTGAGAGGGTTTGAGATGTTTTTGTTAGATGTGAAGTGGTTCAAGGTGATTTCTTCTGGTCACGATGCAACGGTACGCAGAGATGGAAACAAGCTTGTGCATATATATTCTACAAAGGTTTGGACAGATGTGAGCGACACGTTTTCTCTCCCCAAACATTGCGAGCAAGTGGTCTTTGTACCGAACCCTCGAGAGAGACAATGGTGGTTTGTGGTTCAGGTTGCTCCAAGAAATAAACAAGTATTTGAAGGGCAAGAGCTCCTGGAGTAAAGTCGGCCAGACGACGTAGATACTACTGTGACATTAGATGAGATGGACGAAGGTATGGTAGAGGAAGCTGACAGATATACGAGGGATGACACAGACGAGGCAGATATGACACTTGTAGATGAAGATGCAATGGATAAAGACAATCCGCCAGAACAAGTTGGGATAGAGTTATGTCTGCAGTTAGAG
The DNA here is from genome assembly GCF_014529385.1 of Adiantum capillus-veneris. Taxonomy (NCBI): domain Eukaryota; kingdom Viridiplantae; phylum Streptophyta; class Polypodiopsida; order Polypodiales; family Pteridaceae; genus Adiantum; species Adiantum capillus-veneris. The sequence continues at coordinate 108,283,793 of NC_140950.1, read as the reverse complement.
ATAGACGATGATACGATGCAAGATCTTATCGATGATGCCTCACTATTGGAGGCCTGTAAGTGTTTGTGAGAAGACGTTGATTTAAAATTAAGCTCTTTCTTAATTTAAACAAAGGTGTTCAGACGCTTTCTTTTACTTTCTTTATGCAGGACTTTAGTATGGCAGACCGCTCGCTAGATCCCACTTCTATGAGTGCGGATGCATTTATGGGCTTCATCACACGGATGACGCCCACTCAGATGGCAGATGCGTCTCAGTATTGGATAGCCAGAGGTAAGGGTGCCACGCCTCCCGGACCCTCGGATTCACACCCGAGGGTCCGACACCTATGGGGGGGACGCCTATGGGTACGACGCTTGCGAGGTCTCCCATCAATGCTGCTTCCACACCTAGGGGTACGACAGAGGCAAGTACCTCCGCATCTCCGCAGCACATGCACACTCGCCGATCTCGACAATCGTGAGGTGGAGGTGGTGGTTGCTGTGGAGGAGGGTCCATAGATGCTTCGACCCCTCCTCCCTCACGACCCCCGTCCTATCCAGGCACACCTCTTGACACACCTCTTAGCACACCTCGAACACCTTGGGACACACGATCCTAGTGCCTCCAAGGTCTATACTGTACGGGCAAATGGACAGGTTGACATGGATAATGTCGGGACTGAGATTCGCCAGCGGATTCGCCAGCTCGCGGAGCTGCAATTTTCTACCACCATCATGACGCCTTGGCGTGATCAGGATCGCAGCAAAATCAATTATATAGTGGAGACCATCATGAGAGAGTATCAGCGTGCTCTGGGTTCATATGAGCTTCCGAGGAAGTGGGTCATGAATGTTTCATGGGACACTGTGAAACATCATCGAGATGCAGCTCGTCAGGCTTTCAGGCAGGGCTCGTTGAAGCATTCGGGCATCTCACATGAGTCGTGGCAATAGCTCAGGGAGGATGAGCAGATAGCGGACACGAGGTTCAGAAAGCAGCGTCTTGCCGCAGAGGTACGTAGGACGACCAGGGGTACATCTCATCTTGGCAGCAGAGGCTTCGACACCTTTCTCTATGAGTTTATGAGTTTCCAATCCAATCCTAGCTATGGCGTTTTTTTTCAAGAGTGATGAATCATGTATTCTTAATTACTTTGGTTTTTGTATAAACATAGAATCTTGCAATGCATCGAGCCCCGACACGCTAGGAGGAGACAAATGGATATCAGAGGGCATTTATGAAGTATTGAATGATCTTGTTGCCACCGCAGGAGAGCCTGTAGACTGGGAGGCCTTAGTGTCTCGCTGATCAATTGAGGTGAGACGTTTGATCGAGATAAATAATATGTGTGAGTTGATTTAATTAATTCAGTATATGTGAAGTAATATCATACTAATTTTGTGACTTGTCCCTTTATGTGCAGGTTGTGACACGCGAGTCATCAGTGGATTTCTATATATGTTTTGTGAGACACAGACACATCTCTGTGTTTCTTTCTTATATAGACATGGTTATGGTTATTGTTTATTGTTTATGGACGTTATGATTATGGTTATTGTTTTGTTTATGGCTATGTTTAACTTTATGGTTATGGTTATGGTTATTGTTCTGTTTATGGTTATGGTTATCATTATGGTTTTGATCAATATGGTTATGGTTTTGCACAAAGTTCCTTTCATTTCTTCCATCAAGTTGTGCCTTAAATCTCATGTGAGATCCTACATGGATATCATGTACGTATGGTTTTTTTTGAGAAGTTTATGTTAAAACGAAGGGAACTCTCTCGAAATTTCTGCGAGAGCACGGTTGATTTTGGTGCTGCTCGCTTTTTTGGGCAGAGGGCAGGCAGTCTGGCTGTAGCTGTGTCCATCTTTTCATTGGGCACAGGCGAGGCTGCCTGTCCTCTGCCCAATTTTTTTTTTTTTGATATGGTCCTCGAAATACGTCCTTACAAGCGTCGAAATACACGTCAAAAATAGTGCCTTTCGATGCAGATATCGACGCGTATTTTTACGGTTTCACAGGGACGAAGATTTCGACGGCTCGTGTCGAAATCTGCGTCGAAGGCACCTGTTTTTATTGTAGTGCTACCATGTTTTGGTAATTTATTTGTCAACCTAAAAGAAGTTTTTTATACCTTGCTGCTACCATAGGTTGGTTATGAGGGAAAGAAAACATTGGATTTTTCTCTATGTCAAAATACAATGTCCATGGAGAGAATTCTGGTAAGTTCTAAGTCATAAATTCTAGTAAAATTTCAAGCTGTTTTGCCAGAAAAATCATAAAATTCTTATATCTTTTTATAGAGATGGCCTTTTTTATGTTTATAAAAGCTAAGTGTTAGAACTTAGTGTTACAAAACAATGGAGTACACTTCAAAGACAAGTTTTCAAGTCACACGCAAGTTATAGTCATAGTTTCATACTTGGGCACGTATTGAATAAGAGCATAATTTTGGTCTTCCAGAGGTTCCCTCATGAAATTGGTACTATTCTAGTGCAATTTGACAACTATAAATGACTTTATATGTTTAAACCAAGAAACTACGTAATTTTTGGGCTCCCTAGCTCAGTTAAATCTCGTTGCTAGAACACTATCTTGATTTTTTTATCGTGATAAAACTCTTGAAAATCTGGAGTTCTCTATAATAACATTGAAATGAAGGCTTTAGGCACCCCAATTGTGTATGCACCACGTACTTTGATAATTTGGTTGATGTACATATAAAGTTTGATATTATTTAAGGTTTTGAATGATTATGTCTCAAGAATGAAAATATCAAAGTTTTCTCTTATGCAGTTTTGAATATTTAAAAATGATCCAATAATTGTTGCATACCAAAGCCCTTCTACTTGCCACCTTGAATCCTCAATGGAAAGGACAAGCAATGTATCACTTCCTAAACCTCACAAATACGTCATAAACAAATTTTTCTTTGTATACAACGATACGCTTGAAATGGCAATATGAAACACATGGATCTTTTCACTATTTTATATACTCCAAAGTCAAAATTTTCCAAATGAAACTTTGAATTATTTATAGCAAAATTGTGGAAAAGTTACATAAAATTTTCTACAAGGTCGCTTCATTTTTTCTTGAGCTTATAAAATCAATTTCTTCAAAGTATTAATCAAAGTCTTATGAGGGTCAACTTTATGAGTATAGTTCTTGATCATGGTAGATTCTAAAATGCAAGGTTATATTTTTAAAAGACCCTCTAGCTAGCATATTTAAGCACATCAAGAGGGTTTTCTTAAATGAATCGTCTAATGCAAGTAGCATTTAATTTAAATTTGTAAAAAAACGACATTGAAGTGTCCTGTTTTGGTACCAAACTAGTGTTAAGAGATGATAGAAAATATATTTGCAAGTTATTGTGCTTGGCTAAAATGTTTTGAAGTTTTAATTGAAAGAGAGAGAGAGAGAGAGAGAGAGAGAGACAAAGAGAGAGAGAGAGAGTTCCCTTTCGTGAAGCTCCTCTTCACCGAAGTGAATCTCCTCTTCACAAAGAGGTATTTCCCGTTGCTTTGATTGGTGATGCTTTGCCTTGGAATGAGAATCTTTGACACTTTTCTTTGAGCTTTGGTAGCAAGCTCTTGATAGCTTTGAATGTTTGCTTGACAAAAGGCTTTCTTCGACTTCTTGTTGGATGACAGCCTTTGAAGTCTTTGTTGTAGTCCTTTTGAGTGGCCTCAATGTTTAAGATAATACCTGGTGTACGTGGGATCAGGCCCTTAAAAGATCTCGAAAGCGGGATTGAGCTCCTCTGTCTCGGTGCAAGAGGGCCCATGGGATCACCCCCCCTTGGGGTTTTCCTTTCAGCGCCGTAGTGTTTCCTACTTAGGAGGTTTGGGTAGTGCGAGCTTGGCAAGTAACGATAGGCGGTGGGTAAGGGGGCCCCTTAGGAGCAGACCCGAAGTGCTTTTGGAGGGCAATTTACCACCATTAGTGAGGTCCGTGGACAATTCAGAATGGATAAAAAATAATTTGCAACCCGGTCAAACATTGTCGACATCACAATGAGCAGGACCTGGACAATCGAAGGAGACATAATGAAACCGATTAAGGCCATGGCTAGTGGCGGACCCAAAAAGAAGAATGAAATGCACTTGACTATTGGCTTGGAGTCCTCTCAGTGGGTGCCCAAAGTTTTGTGTGTGGCCCCTCAAAAATGTTCAAACCCCCTAAGAATAGGGTTGTTCCCACCACATGTGGGGCCAGCTTTTGGGGAGATTTGAACCTTTTTGAAGACTTCTATCCCACAAGGGGATGGTGAGCATTGAATGCTCCTTTAGGAACACAAACACATTACCTTTGAGGCTTGGATCTTTAGGAAAAACAAGAGAACGGAGCTTTGCAAGTTTGAATTTTGTTCAAAGCATTAATTGACAAAGTCTAGCTCAAAATTCGTGTGGATGGGCATGATTGAAAGCTCTCGAGATGGGCTACACACACACACACTAAATGCGAATGCCGATTTTACTAAAATAAGGAGTAGCTATTGAATGAAAATGTGAGTTCCTAATGGCAAATTAATGAACTTTAATACTAAATAAGCTTTGAATTAGCCAGTGAGTAGTGACCCAAGAGTCTTTAACTCAAGAACATGCTCATGCTAGACAATGGAATACTAATTAGGCATGCAATATGCAATAGAAAAGAAAACCTAATGGATCTAGCTAATGGTGATTAAGGAATGCTAATTGTACTAACCTGCAAATGCATACCTGAAAGTTGATACCACTTTTGATGGGAATAAGGTTGTGCTCGCTAGGGTGGATGAAACATAAACATCGTGCACACAATTGAGTGTGTGTTGGCTAGATTATCACTCAAGAAAATTAGGTTCCAAGATCAATTAACTTGGGCTCATAGACACGATCTTGAGTATTTTGCTAAGCATCACAAGCTCAGTATAAGAAAGGGAGATGTAATGCAAAATAGACTTGTTTTATTCATTCATGAAATGAGCTTTATCATCGCTACAACCTTGCACCACATGTGGGATAAATCCACCTTTCCTCTCCTTGACTCATACTCTAGTACTCTAGGAAAATCTCACACCTTTACATAACTAAACCCTCCTATAGCTTTTTTCCCAATGACTCGGCCCAATTTGCCTCCTAACGCTTCCAGCCAAGGGTAGTATTCTACTGGATAATCCACAAAATCTACCCACAGGGGCATTTTGGAGGGCTTATCCCCTTTATATATTTTTTTTAACCACAACTAAACAGAGACAAGGGGGTATTATTGATAATCCAGTGAGTGTTCCCTCTCACTTGAAGAGCCATTATAGCCTTATTAAAGAAGAACAGATAGTAGTTGCTTGGTAGGTATTGCACTTAACTAACTCTCCAATTTTGATTAATCCAATTTTTGAGAGTTTCCAATGAAGGTCGAGGACCATGGCAGAGCCATATGAGGACTTTTTTTTGAAGTTGTTGCTTCCAAGCTTCCAAAGTGTCAAAGGGAATAATTAAATCTTCATTAAGCTATTGTCCCCCCCACGCCTTCTACAATTCTAGGATCCCGTCCCCTAGGAGTGCTTGGGTCATTATAAGATAGGGGCAAGGTAGTATGATTAACAGGATTTCTAAAGTCAATTCTAGGGTCACTAAACTCATTACCATTCTCTTTGGCATTGAGGGCATCATTTGCCCCTTGATGAGTAGGAACATTTTCCATACTTTGCGACACATTTGATGAGTAGGAACATTTGCCATACTTTGCGACACATTTGAAATGGTGAAGATATGGAGTGAGTTACCTAGGATATTGGCTCTCATAAATTCCAAATTTTTCCAAGAATGCATGGATACCATGTTCTTCCCGGGGCCGAAGTGTACAAATCCTATTGCACTGCCCTTGTTCGTGTTGACAATTTGGGCAAAGGTGGGAGATGTCACAACTTTGGGCTGAATGCCAATAGTTTGGTTTCCATTTTGCACAATTTTGGGTTGCAAAATTGATGTTGAGAATGCTTGGGATGCTTGCGTAGGTGCAAGATAATGTTGCTCGATCATAGAGAAGGAGGTAGGGTTAGGCTGCTGAAGGTTGGAGACCAGTCCGAGCAGATTAATGGGCTATTTATGGGCTCAAGGTAAGCTCAAAAAAGGTTCTGATCCGTTCATGGCTAGTGGTCTAGGGGAAGAAAGCTGGAAAAGTAGATGGGCTTGTGTAAGCCCATCACACAGTACATGGTGAAGAGACATACCCCCTAAGTGGGGGTGACAGAGGATGCCACTCAAGCCTTTATTACTAATTAACCCCAAAATGAAGCTCGAGTTTGACTTTTCTCTGGGAGAATAGGTTGGAATCATACGGTGCATTGGGGAGCTTGACAAGCAAGCTCTCTATACCAAAAGAGTTTTAAGTATGCCCTTAATTTCCTTTTCTTTTCTAAAAGTTAGTTATTCGCCCATCTTTTCAAATTTTAATAGTAATTTCCAACCTTGGGCACCCAAAAAATATCCAATTTCTTGAAGGTCTCTAAATTCATATATATACATATTTATTTATTTAATGTGGGTGAGGAAGCCCTCCAGGGATTTCATTGATGTGATCACGATCGTGTGGTTACGTTAATAGCTCTAGTAATTACACAAGAAAAGCACATGATCATGTTAATTGTTAACGTGACCTTGATGATGACCTGCAAAAACCAATAGAGTTGGTTAGCCCGCCGGGTAAAAGCATATTCGCTTAGGGCCCTCGGACTTTTTTAATTTCTCGACGGGCCCGCTGAGAAAAAGATATTGCCCGACGGGCTCGCGGAGAGATTAAAAAAGCATGACGGCCGTAATTATATAAAGTAAACCTTGTGCTTACCGTGGTGCTTTGACTAGGCAATCCTTGGGAGTATCCAAGCGCCAGGAACAATCATCTCCTTGTGAATTGATGTCACAGGAACAGAATAATAGAGATAGGCAGCAAAAGATAGAGAAACAGATCTTTGTATTGATGGATTTTTGTAGAGTTTTGATACAATAGAAGAGCAATAAAATATAGGGGCGCACTCCGTTCTACGGAGCTTGAACCTCCCGACCACCCTCGAGCTTCAGTCCGCTTGCATGCAGCGTCTCACTCGCAGTCGAACTCGCACTCACAATCACACTCGCACTCGCACTCACACTCGCGCTCGCACTCCTAGAAGATGAGATCTGTGAATGATCCCCAAACGCACCATCCATCGTGCTTTTATCCTTCTTTTTCCTCGAAAAGCCTGCGACTTCTCAAAATAGTCGTTTTTTAATCGTTCAGTCAACTCTATTTTCACACCAAGTATACCTGCGAGAATAAGATAAGAACGTGATCGCTAAGCGATCCGTGAAGGTTAGATTTTTATCATGACACTTTGCACAGATCCTGTTTCACACATTGATTTCTGCATCGCCGACAAAATATCCAAAAGAACATACTCGTGCAACCAATTCAACATGATAATCAAAGTAAACAAACATAATTATGTACCTTCATAATCTCAATTGCAAAAGTCTACCATAAAGAAACAAATCCACTTCTTGGTTGATAGCAGGGAGAGCTGTATGATGTTGTATGTCTGCCTATCCCTCTGTATACTACACTGCTGCTGCCTTTTGTTTGTTTTCATCATAACTTTTACAAACGAACTCAGAACAAAGCAATCCACGTACTCAAAACGAAGGGAATAGGTCTCATCTACAAGACTAAGCAAACAGAATTGCGAAAAACGTCTTTCTTTGGCTGAAAACGCAACTTTTAGGTCGCGACTCATAAAAGCTCTATTTTTGGGTCTCCACTACTTTTTCAACTTATTTTAAGCCTACCCATGCATTTTAAGGTAAAACACATGAATATAAAATACTCATATTACTAAAAATCTCAATATTATTGTTCATAGACAGGCTATCTATTATTCATTAATCTTTATCAAATACGCCTTTAGTGTATTATTTAAAAAAGAATATATGTTCTCTCTTAATATCTCAAACTCATTCATATAAGCTCTATTCAATAGACTATTCAACAATCTTTCAAATCGTGCTAAACGAAAGATATGCCCTACTACATTCTTTTCGACTTTAAGACTTCAAAGATTAGTCCGATTACATTCTCCCCTTATCAAAATTAACTATGTCCTCAGAGTTGGTCGAAAGAGAGGAAAATTATCATTGCAAAACACTAAGATCAACCCATGATGCATCCTCTACTGGATAGTTCTGCCACTTAACCAAAACTTCCACAATGTCTCTATTTCTCAGATGTTTAACACACCTATCTAGCACTAAGTCTAGTTTTATAGTCAATGTTTCGTCATCTTTCAACTTAGAGTTGTCTTGTAAAACATGATGCACATTAGGAACATAATTTTTCAATAAGTCACATGAAATACAGGATGCACTTTAACATGAGAAGGTAATTTCAATTTGTAAACTAATGAACCAATGCACTACAAAATTTTAAACGGCCCAACAAATCGTGGAGACAATCTTCTATCCTTTTCAAGAATCAAATAAGACTTCTCAAGAATAACCGTTAAGAAAACCATATCACCAGTTTCATACTCCACAAGACGATACAACTTATGTCTCTTTTGAGCTTCTCTAATATTCCCACTGATTTTGGCCAACTCGCTATCCATTTTCTGAAGAATCTCACGTGACAGTTCTACCTTATTCCTCGAGTTAAGAAAATTAATAGGTGTGGGACAGCTATAGCCATACATTGCCTCAAACGGAGTCATCCTTATAGATGAATGATATGAACTATTATATGCAAATTCAACCAAAGGCAGATATTCATTCCAATTAGATTGGTTTTCATTGACATACATTCATAAAATATCTTCTAAAATACGATTCAGTCTCTCCGTTTTCCCATCAGTTTGAGGATGAAAAGCAATAGACATGCATAACTAGATACCTATAGAGTCAAAAGTCGCTCTCTAGAAATGAGAAGTGAACTTAGAATCTCTGTCAGACACTATACTCTTGGGCATGCTATGTAAATGAAATATCTCTTTCACAAACAAGCGTGCAATGGTCAATGCAGTATCAATTATTTTTATAGGAAACAAGTGAGCTTGTTTTGTGAGTCTATCTACCACCACAAAGATCGAATCATACCCTCCATGAGTAGTAGGAAGTCTAATGATAAAGTCTATGGATATAGACTCCCACTTGTGTAAAGGAATGTCTAAGGGTTGAAGGTAACCAGGAATCCTCTTATGTTCAATCTTAACTTGTTGACATTGAAAGCAGTCACACACATAATTCTTAACATCCAATTTCATACACGGCTAAAAGAATAAACTTTTAATCTTTTCATATGTCTTATTCAATCTAGGAGGACCAAAAAAAGGTGAATTATGACACTCATGCAGAATTTGACTCTTAAAAGCAGAATCTGCAGGAATACACAAGCGGTCATAATAATACAAATTTCCCTTATACAAGTGATATCTGTTCTCATACATCTCACCAATATTTTCACGCAAGAATTTCAAAATAGGCATATAAAAAGAATCATTTTCAACTTCAGCATGTATATCATCAATCAAATTAGACCACACAACAGTCAACAAATTACACATAGACCTACGACTCAATGCATCTACAACTTTCTTTTCTTTTCCACACAAATACTTCAAATCAAAGTCATCCTCACACTACAAGAGGTTGTGTGCTCTTGTGACGCTGTTAGCGACGGAAATACACTGGGTTTTTATAACCCCCGGCGTCGCTAAAACCGTCGCTACGAGAGCGTCGCTATATGCGTCGCTATAGGCGTCGCTCTATGCGTCGCTATAAGCGTCGCTATAGCGACGGTTATAGCGACGTTTACACAGAAGACTATAGCGACGCTCATAGCGACGCTACAGAGCCATAAATAGCGACGCTTATAGCGACGCCCGAGAGAATTTTTTTTTGGTGGCAGGGCATTGCCACCCATCAACCATATTGTACTTGATTCACTTTTTAAAAAAAGTGCAAGGGTAGATAATAGACCCAAAATAGTCACCCACAAGACGCATTGTTTGCAAAATTGACAATTGTACACATCATAGGCAAAATGAATTGATTGGCAAATGTAATAATGACAATTGTACAACATCATAGGCATAAAGAATTGATTGGCAAAAGGAACTGCGGTGACAAATGTAATAATATACATGGTTCAAAAAGACGTATAAAATCCGTCTCATGATACATAAGCTATGAGAAACCCTAAACTAATGCTATCTAGCTACGGCTAAACTGACGTCGTCTAGTCAGACGTCTCATCGCGTCCAAGCGGCGTATCTGTCGGATTCTGCAAAAAAAGACAATAAGACAGCTTTCAGTAAGTATAAACATATAACGACATTTATAAAACAATACAAAAAATAAAAAAGAGTAAACCCTAATACTAACCATGCCGCCGCGAGAACTGAGAATGTCCATCAGGCGTTTAAGCCCTTCCTGCCTGCGTACTCGCGCTCGTACGGTGTGGGATCACGTCCTGTCATCGACCACTGTCAAAACATACAAAGATTTCATTATGTTAGAATTAAAAAACTCATAAACCCTAAACTATCGAACATAAAAAGCAATGTGAAAACACTTACAAAATCGGCCTCAAATGATGCCCATCCACCGCTCCCCAAGTGGTGCGAGCTCCCTGCCTCTACTCGCGCTCTGGCTGCGTCCTTTTGTTGCTTCCACTTGTCGGGATTCTCGCGCGCTGCTTTCTTCGCATTCTTCCAATCTTCTTTGGCCAGCCAATCTGGCCTGTTCCACCCATACTTGATTGCTTTTTGCACTTCGGAACGCTTGTGTTTGCAGTATTCGCGCATTCGAATCTTCATCAGGTCTTCATTGAAGCGCTGATCCCGTGTTGGAACGGGAAACTCATCATGAAGTATGCTGATGACTCTGTTTTTTAAATCACTTGGTACTTCACTCCATTTGTTTAGTATGTAGTGTCTAAACAGCTGAGAGCAAAGACCACGCATGCGCGAGATCACCTTCTTGCCGTCATCATCCATGATGATGCCGCCACTGATGTCGACGGAGTAAGGCAAGCCCTCTGGCCGGTGACGCATGAACCTAGGTGTCCCGGCAGGGGTCTCTAGCGGCGTGTCGATGGGGGTACGGACGTCAGGTGTCTCCACCGGCGTCTGGGCCCCGAAGCAAGGAGTGTCGAGTGGGGTGGCTCCTAGCGGAGTAGGTAGAGGTGTGTAGCTTCTAGGAACAGTCAGCCGTGCAAAACTTGCCGTAGATGGCGATGCTGTGGCTGGTGTGGGGGCGGGCAAAGAAGGGGAGGGTAAAGAGCCTCGTCGAACACGAGGCGGTGTGGAGGCATCGGTGGCGGAATCCCCACAACAACCGCCACCGCCACCACTAGAGCGCCGGTGTCTAGACGAGTGTGAAGCTCGTCTCGTCGACGCCGAAGCTTCGGAGCGCGCCAAATGCTCCGAAAGAGAGGGAGATGCGGATGGAGTAGGAACACGCGATGATGCGCCAGAGCGATGACGCTCCACGTACCACTGTCTCTGCTGCGGTGACAAAGAAGAAAGAAACTCCTCATCATCCATACCTGCATTAAACACATGAATATTTAAACTTAATATTGAATGAATAGAGTAGACAATGACGCAAAGACCATTAAATACAATGACGTAATGACGCATATAAATACAATGACGCAATGAATCGAGTGATAGAAGAGGCAAGTCGAAAACTCAGAATTTTCAATCAAAAGATGTGAGTGCGAGTAGAAAAGAGCGTTATACACCATGGAAGGTACTTAGAGAGCCAGAGCTTTTACAACACGGAGAAAAATTGTTCAAATACAATATTTGTGGCTTTAAGAGATCTCTCTCTCTCTCATCCTCGCATAACTTCCTATATCTATATAGAGCTCTCCGTTTAAAAACATATCCTCTGTTTCATTTTGTAGCTCCTCTGCATGCACCCCATATAGAGTAGTAGCATCTTGATGCTCGTCTGGCACCACCGCAGCGGCTTCTGATTGAGCATCTTCTCTGATCTCCTCCATTGATGTCGTTGTGATTGGCACATGGTAGCCTTCATACGTCCTTGCACTACGAGGGGCTACCTCTATGACGTACCACCAATTTGATGTAGACTTTGTAGGATGAAATATTACCTGCCAGAGCCACATAACTTACATGAGAGCTTTCAAGCACATAACTTGTAAAAGGGGGATGTTAACTATTTACATACTTACTTGTTCACAATGCTCGGGTAGTACGAAAGTGTCTCTTAGGTCAGTCCATTTCTTAGTAGAATCCACCTCAAGAAAACCAGACTCTCCTCTACGCACAGTAGCGTTGCGACCCTCCATGATTATCTTGAACCACTGCACGTCGAACAAGTCGACAAAAAATCCTTTGTAATCGATCCTCAAAATCTCTTGCAGCGTGCCGAAGTAAGTGAGTTCCGCCACCACAGGATCTGCATCAGAGGAACGTCGTCGACTAGACTGTTCAAATTTTGTCATGATTCCACAATCTTGAGTAAAACGCTTTTTGTCGATTCGTTCCACCCTAAAATGTCGACCTTTACACCATGCTGCTGTGTATGACTTATACTACAACGAACAAAGATTATGAGTGGCCGTTCAAACGTTTATAAATAAAGTCCCTTGCTAGTCGTACATTGCAAACTTACCTTGGTCGCGCAACCCCGAGAGTACTCCCACTCTTCTTCAGTCACTTTGTCACCGCATTGTTGTGCGCTTTTCAATTGGTTGTGCAACCATCTTAAGCTCATGAAGGTTGGTAGGCTCTCCAGAACCGCTGGATAGTGCATCGGTGGTCGTCTTCCCCGTCTCCACTCGATTCGTGCCCTTTGTCGCTCTTGCTTTGCATCCTCATATTGTGAAATCCACTTTTGCATCACTGGATTGTGAAGCATGCAAAATCGGTTGATTTTAGCCTCTAGATCTTCCGTCATCTTCTTCTCAACACCGAGATTGCACATGACAATCCCAGATATACGCTCATCATCTATGGTTCGCCATAGCGTGTCCCGGGATTTATCAAATCCTTCTAGCCACTCTCCAATGTACACTAGGGACTCTGATACCAACCAACCTTTGCCATGCTACCCTCCGGATGTGCCTTTTGACGCACATATCCCTTAAGCGTTTTCATGAAACGCTCTAAGAAGAACATCCATCTGGAATGAACTGTGCCAGCTATTTCCACCTCGTCAACTATGTGAACAAGAAGATGCACCTGAATGGTTAGCATTGTAGTAGGAAAATGTTTCTCAAACATGCACACAAGCTCCACAGCATTTAGTTTGGCGAATGGTATGGAGTCTACGTTGATCTCCTTTTGTGAGATCCATTGCACCAGCTTTGCAAGTTTGTAGATTGTGTTACGGATGTCGAGAGACAAACATCCCTCAATGGCAACCGGTAAAATAAACTGTAAAGTATGTGCAGCAATGATATTAAAGTCCACATTGTATGCAATGATATTAAAGTCCAGTATGAACGTACCTGACACATTTTATGCCAATCGTGTGACTTCAAACCGGTAAGCTTTCCTTCTTTAGTAAAACAAGTTCGGAGCGAGTGCATTACGCCAGTGGGGGTCCGCAAAGATCGAATGGTCTCTTTTACTTTGCGTTTTTGGGCTCCTGTGAAAATCCATGGTGCTTTAGGGAGTTTTATCGATCCATCAGACGCTGTTTGCGGCCAATATTGCTCCATACGATCCACATTTCTAAGGTCAACTCTGGCTCCCAAAGTATCTTTCTTGCCGGTCAGATGGTCCCATAGTAGATTACCCACATTCTTGAATATGTGCATTGGATCGAGCAAGTGATTGATCATGAGTCGGGGCCAGTATGGTAACTCGTACCATAGAGATAGTCTCTTCATCCCTGGAGGCAATCCGTCATCGCACATCTCCTTCTACTCTAACCATGCTTGTGCAGACATCCTTGGTGGCTCTCTTCCCAAAAAGTCGTCGCGTAACACATAATTCTCTGGAAGATACGCTTGATGACCTTCGTAGATTTGCTTCTTCAGTGAGGGTGCCCTACGTGCATTCAGTCTAGGTCCACATGTGATCATCCCCCGAGCTGTGAGAGGCTACATCTTGTGGCCTCACATATGCTGCTTGACCAAAGCGCCTGCGAACACGTCTATTGGGTTGCAAGATTGCTGCTTGTTGGTCAGCGTCAGAGTCCGACGAGTTATAATTGGCAACAACTCGATCTATAATAGATGGATCGAACTCGCCAAATTCACGAATGTGCTGCAAAGAAACACGTCTTGTCCGTCGTACAGCATGCTTGCATTGATTACAAGGACATAAGACCCTCGTTGAGAGATAGGTGTTTCGGTTGGACGGTCCCACATCCTCGTCGCTACTCATAATGAGGATAAAAAACTTATAACCTGGACAACAAATTTAATATTCTATTGGCATTCTTCGTCTTCTCTCTCTCTCTCTCTCTCTCTCTCTCTTTACCTCACATTCTCTAGTCATGTCCAATCCCCGCACACCTCGGTCTAGAGGTGCACGGAGATCAGAACCACCGGGTTATAATCTCGTCTTTATTGGTAAATACCTATATTTGTGGGTACAAGAAATCTACACACCCATGTCTACATGATACTGCATATAGTGGACAAAACCCCTTTGCCTCTTCTCTAGCTGTAGCACTTCACAGCATCTTAACATCTTTTCACTGTTCGTCTAACTCTAAACCCTAAACCGTAAGTAATTCTTGCGTGGACTCGATCTAACGTAAATAAGCGTAAATCTAAATAAACGTAAATCTAACTAAAAATAAACCTAAATCTAATTTAACGTAAGTCTACATCTAACCTAATCTTTAACGTCTTTTGGGATAGTTTCCTACGACGTTAAAACTCTCTTCTTCTTGTGTGTGTGTGTGTGTGTGTGTGTGTGTGTGGGTAAACCTAAATAAACCTAAGTCTAATCTAATATAACATAAATCTAAATCTAACATAAATTATGTTATATTAAAAACAAAGAACTAAACTAACAGGGATTATAAGAACCTTAAAACTGATTTAACACATAATTTTTCACATAACTCGGCAAGAGTTGGCATTCTCATCACTAAAGATGTGAGAGTTAACTTCCGGCGGTGACGCTGCCTCATCTCCATCCACATCTGACGACAACAATTGGCCCTTTAGACCGTTCTTGCTCTTGTTACTAACTTTGAAGTTGCTGTTGAAGGACTAGAGGTTGTCTAGATGGTCATTGTGTCGGGGATGTAGTGACTCTTGCCGCCCTGAAGATCCACCTTCTTCCCTATCTTCTGAAGACATTTCACCAGTACTTTTGGATCGACGGAGCCCACCATGAGTGAAGGCAGCAATACCCTATATTCCATTGAGGGCTTTCTTCACCCGCTTCATGCAGGCATTGAAGTCTATGGAGACCTAAATCTAATCTAATATAACGTAAATCTAAATCTAGCGTAAATAAACGTAAATCTAGTTAAAAATAAACCTAAATCTAATTTAATGTAAGTCTACATATAACCTAATCTTTAATGTCTTTTAAGATAGTTTCCTACGACGTTATAACTCTCTTCTTCTTGTGTGTGTGCGCGTGTGTGGATGTGTGTGCCAATAAAAAGAGATAAATGGTATAACCTTTCTATCACCCATGCCAAGTATGATAGATTGATTATGCCATTTCCCTCTTGAATAATAGGTCTTGAGTTCAACTCCTCGTCGGCTATCTTTAGTTCTTTTAATTTTAATTAGTTTCCTACGACGTTAAATTAGTTTCTCTCTCTTTCTCTCTCAATGTGTGTGCGTTTTTTTGGATCCTATGCATGTTTTCTCTCTCTTTTCCTCTCTCAATGTGTGCGTTTTTTGTTTATGCATGTTCTCTCTCTCTCTTTTCCTCTCTCAATGCGTGCGTTTTTTGTTTATGCATGCTCTCTCTCTCTTTTTCTCTCTCAATGTGTGTGTGCATTCTTTGTTTATGTATGTGTGTGTGCGTTTTTGTTTTTGTTTGTACTCTCTCTCTCTCTCTCTCTCTCTCTCTCTCTCTCTCTCTCTCTCTCTCTCAAAAACACTATGTGTGTGTGTGTATGTGTGTGTGAGAGAGAGAGAGAGGGAGAGAGAAAGAGGGGAAGGGAACATGAGAATGAGGAGAGGGAAGGAGCATACCTGGCTCTCCTTCCTCTCCTCGTGTGTGTGTGTGTGTGTGTGGAGAAGAAAAAGAGAGAGAGAGAGAGAGGGAGAGAGAAAGAGGGGAAGGGAACATGAGAATAAGGAGAGGGAAGGAGCATACCTGCCTGTCCTTCCTCTCCTCTTGTGTGTGTGTGTGTGTGTGTGTGTGTGGAGAAGAAAAAGAGAGAGAGAGAGAGAGAGAGAGAGAGAGAGAGAGAGAGAGGGAGAACGTTACCTGCTCCTTGCTTGAGGGCGCCGAAAAACTCAGATCTGAGATCTGAGTTTTTGGGCGCGCTCGGTTATTTTTTTAGCCCAGCCGGCGTCGCTATGAGCGTCGCAAATTTCTTTGTAAATTTGCGACGCTCATAGCGACGCCGGGATTATTTTTTTTGAGCGTCGCTGTGTGAGCATCGCTAATATGAATAGCCTCTTGTAGTGTCAGCCAACAATTCAATCCATCTTCTTTGTTTGTTATTTAACAATGGCTGAGTGAAAATATACTTCAAGTTTTGATGCCATCAGTATGCAATTCAAATTTTACACCAAGCAAAGATGACGCCAATGCTTCAATGCATGAACAATAGCAAGCAATTCTAGATCATGTGTTGCATAGTTCAATTCATGTCGTCTTAATTTCCTAGACTCATATGCAACCTGTTATAGAAATGATATTTTATGATTTTATTATAGCTGACAGGTGGAAAATACTAGACCCAGCTTGGCCTATACATTTGCATAGGCCAAGCTAGGTGTAGTATTTTCCACCTGTCAGCTATAATAAAATCATAAAATATCATTTCTATAACATACCTCTCCGTTGGAAAGCAACTATCCTCAGTTGCGAATATAAAAATCTGCAAACATTACTTGTCAAAAACAGTGATTAGTATGTTGTGTCAAAAACATCACATAATAAAAAGTAAAATTTATGAAACTAAACAACATTAGCTTATGCCTGCCTTCATCCACACACTACCTATTCTTGTGTCCCATACCATTAGAATAAGCAGTATATGTCACAATAATAATCACCAGATACCAAATTCCAATTCAATTCCAATTCCACAATATAATTCCAAATCCAAATCACTTTCATTATGTACCTGGATAAGAAAATCATACCAGTTGCAGTGGTGGCTAGCCATTGCAGCATGATTTTGTGATCGGTGTTGCCTCATCCAGCAAGTCTACACCAATAAAACGTGCTGCCTAAATCGGCGAATCTGCACTAATGTTGCCTAAATCGGCGGATCTGCATTGGATATTGTTTAAAAATCATAGATCTGAAGTTTATTAATGTGTTGCCTAAATCGGCGAATCTGCACCAAGATGAGTATGTACACACTCCCTAGATCGGCGAATCTGTGTGTGCGTTGACCAATGGACTAGGCAAGACATAAAGAGAAAATAAAATAAGAAATATTTACTATGTTGTTGACATCACAGTGTAGTATGTCAAAGCACTTAGAAATTGTTGTGCACTATCCCAAAGCACCTTAGCTCGCCTGAGTAGTTGCATAGCTTATTGACAAATCATCTCAACGAAATCATCTCAACAAAAATTCCATTGAATACAATCTTTGCAGTGTTTGAGTAGGGGCGCTTAAATACAATGCATAGAAAAGAGGATTGACGTATTCGAGATACATACCAGCAAGATCCAAAGTGGATACCTGAATATGTATGTCGAGAACGTTGTGTTGTTTTTGGGAATGGTATTAGTAAACACAACCAGGAGTTTGGCACAAGCTTGTATGACAGAGTTAGTATCGTCAAGTAGGAAATAATAAGGTTTGATAATAGGGTAGGGGGGAGGTATCATAAAATTGGATAAAATATTGTTAGGATATGATTACTGTAGCTGAAAAAATCGAGTTTGCAAAGTAAAGAGAGCACTTATCTGATGTCTTCACATTATGGTCTGGATAGGTTTTTGTGAATCCTTAGATGAGTTAGAGAAAAAAAATAAAAATAAAAATAAAATAAAATAAATGAAGATCATGATAAAAATCATTTGATTACGGTCAAGCAAGACACATACGTTTATTTCCTTAAAATTGTGGTAAACGAACTAAACGTAATGGTGTGGATTAGCACTAATGTACAACAAAATGTAATAATGAGCTATTCGAAAGGAAAAAACCCAAAAAATCTTCACAGTTTGAGAAGTCTAACAAATTTTAAGTCCCTAATTAAGAATGTTGGATATTTGACAATGTTGATCGATACAAGGAATCTGAGAAAGAGCATGCAATAGAGCCGGGTCGTAATTAGAGGAAGTTGCAAAACATGGTTATCGAGCAAGCTGGCAGTAGGAGTATGAGCATAGAACATTTTGTACTAACGTGTGCTAGCATTAACCAACTGAATATAAAATACTAATAGCATTAAGAGGAATCACAAAGGTGTTTAAAATATTGTGCTACGTACCGACAGAATACCATAAAATCTTTAGTAAAATAAAGTGTTTGCCAATAATGTGATATAATCCATTGTATTCAAAACACTTGCTGCGTAAATTTGTGTTGTTACCCATCGCAATTTGTATCATTTGTCAATATCTAGTGACATTGTAATCATCGATGAGGCATATCATCAATGTAATTCTAAAGGGGGAGGGGGGGGGGTGAAGAGAGAACAAGAACTGAAATGAAATGTTATATGACCCGTCCGCGACAGGATTATGGGAATAAATTGATACAATCGTTATACAATGTTTGGGTACAAAATAAAATGAAGTAAAGTAAAAGAGTAAATGAAAGTCCTAAATTCGTCAGGCTAAAGTCGTTATCATCATCGTCGCTGTACATGGGTGCCTGGCATCGGACGTCGTCCGAGAAAGTATGGCAGCGGCCGCTACAGAGCTTCGTGATTGCTCGTAGTTGTAAGTAGCCGTACTGGGGAAGAGGGAAGAGAGAAAGGGAGGGTGGCTGGGAGTTTGGTATAGCCAAAGAGAGAGAGAGAGAGAGAGAGAGAGAGAGAGAGAGAGAGAGAGAGAGAGAGAGAAATGAACTTTCAAAGGGCCAAAATTGTACATTAGACCGAACGGATACCATCCTATCAGTGTGAATTTGATCCAATGCCTAGGAATTATTATTTTTTTTGAGTAAAGTGAGAATCAAAATGAAAACGGTTTTTTTTATAATTTTTTTTTTCCATCAGCATCGTCGGCGTTGGGTGTTTGTCACAGCAGCGAGCTTTCCAGAGCTCGGTCAGGGTCCGCTTCTATACGCCATCGTACTCAAGGAGTCGGAGAGAGGGAGATAGACGAAGATTTTGATGCATCCACTACAGAGAGTTGGCTCATCATGGAGATGCCCTCAGCTGTCAACGACGGACCTGCCCCGAGAGCTTCCTCAACTCCTACCTGCTGATAGCCGTTTTTCGGCTCTCCATAATTGCCATAGTAAGCTACCTCACCCTACCAAAATCACCCAAACACTATGGCTATCCCTACCATTTCACTGTAAATAGGCGTGTGTGAGTTAGGGGGCTTTTCCCATATCTTCTTAAAAAACCCTCAGCTAGCTAGTCACTGGGCTAGGTGAGCCAAAAAAAATAAAAATAATAAAAAAATAAAAGTATATTATGGCCTCTTTGTGTGTAAATATTTCATTGTATATATGGCCTAAATATAGGGATTTTTTATAATTATTTTGGTATTTTATTTAAATATTTCTACTTAGGTGTGTGTTTTATTAAACCTATGTACACCTTCTTTCATCCTCTTACACCATAATTATATTTTTTGCCAATATGTACATACTCTAACCTCATATTTTTCCTTTATACAAATCACTCCCACATTTTCACCCTCACCCTCGTGAAAACAAAAAATTGATTTCTACTCATTGGTTACTTTTATTATATTATTTACTTGCATACCTTTTCCTCTTTCACCCAAAATAATTCAAAGAGAGACCATATCATATGATTCCAATATCTTTCCATATCCATAACTCCTCCATATTTTTATTATTATTTTTACTCATTATTCTAACACCATGTGCTCATTGAGCTAAAGTCCATGAATAGTCCATACACTAGTCCCACCATGTATATATTTCTTTATTCACCAATAATCCTCCTCCATGCATGTGTCAAGGGCAACTTGGATGCTTTGTATTATGATATGACAAAGGAGGGGCTCACTCTTGGATGCATTGTACAAATTCAACAAAGGAGGGGTCCACTAAAAGACTTTTGCAAGCATAAAAACAGGCTTTTTGGTGAGAATTTTGGCACCTATCTCCACTCCGAATTTGGAGCAGTGGTCAAAAGAGAAAATGTAGCCCACGCTCTGAATAATCACCTCAAATGTTTTCATGATTTTTGGAGCTACCAGCGGTGAGCTATGATTTTTTGAGTGGACCCCAGTCTGCCCACTTTTTTCACAAGTAGCCTCTAGTCTTCTCTCACCTCTTTCCACACTTCTACACACACACACACACACACACACACATTTCTCTCAATCCCTCACTAAAACCTGCAATTTCCATGGCTTCTCCCACCCTCTTCACCATTACCCTTCTCTCTCATCCCTATAGTTCTTTTATGAAGCTCTCCATGTACATACACCATCTCTATGCCTCTCTCTATTATCTCCAAAGTACAATTCCATCTTACTCCTTATATATATACATAAATTCAGCATGTGTACCATAATTAACCTCTGCAAATCAAAAGATCTCATCAACGGAATTACCATTTTCATCACGATGATCAACCTTGGCAGCGGCGGCGTAAAGAAGCGAAGAAGAAGAAGAAGACCAGCGGTCATTTTTTCCACAATCTACACAAGGGTGAGTTCAAGCTTCTTCAAAGCTTCACCATCTCAATGATTCTCTTTTAATTCACCCCTCTTCCTTCATCAAATCAACTTACTCTACCCATTGTAAATGTAACATTAACTTTCTAGTGATTACTAACGACTAACATACTAACACAAAATAGCATTGACCTAACCATAAAAGACACCTCACCTCAAGACATGTATAGTAACTCTCTCTCTCTCTCTCTCTCTCTCTCTCTCTCTCTCTCTCTTCCCCCTTCCTTAAAACTTACTTTCACCTTATCTACCATCAATAATGCTCTCTTTTGAGCCCACACCCATGACTCAAGCAGACAAAGAAGGCCCGCAATGTTTTGATATTCAAAAAAATCATAATCCTGATTTGTTAGCTTGTAAATTAGGATTTCCAATAATCTTAATATGGGGTCTCCAACCTATAAATAGGCCCCTCTCCTTCTTGTAAAACAACCTCCAACATCTCACATAGCACCCCAACACTCTATGCATGAGGAGAGACTTAGGTGTAGCAACCACTTGTGAGCTTCACTCTTGGTGTGAGAGAAGCTTTCAAGCTACACATTGCAAGTGAGAGAGCGTGAGTTCCACAAATCTCAAAACCACTATTGTATATGCTCTTTCATCATCAATAAATTGAGGTTTGGTGCATCAAAGGCGTGATTCGACGTTCAAATCTTCGGCCTTCCATTTGTGCAATACGGTTTGGTGAATTCAAGGTGACTTGTGTATTTGAGTTTTTATCGGTTGATCTTGATTTTAGAAAGTGTTTTAGTGTGTTTTCCATTGCCAGTTTTGTGTCCATTGTAAGAGGGTATTGTGGTGAGAGGTCTCCCACACCCTAAGACAGTGTGTGTGTGTTTTGGCAATGTTTAGCAATCACTAAGCATTGAGTGAGTTTTATACAAGTTCTACGATAGCATCATAACGAACCATCTCCATTTGCAAGTCACAAATAAGGTATTACGCAAGATCCTTTTCTCTCTCTCTTCCCTTTTCTCTAGCTCTCTCTGGTCCAGTTTGTATGCGTCTTGGTGTGAGGTTGTTTGTGTGTGTTGTGTGGTGCATCTTCTTCGTTGTGCCAAAATATCTCTTGCGTCCTAGTTCGCATACCATAACTAGGTGGTGCCCCTATCTTGTTTGGGTTTGGCTGTGGGTTTGTTGTTGTGTTGTGCTTGTGGTTGCCCCAGCCCCAATTGAGCAGCACGGGAGCCTTGAGGGGTGTTTAGAGGTCGCCTCTCTTGTTGCCCGCCCCGGACCGCCTCACTGCATTGACATCTCCGAACTCTCCTCACACCATCACCCGCGTTGCACCACACAACATCAATCTTACAACCTTAAATAATGAGGTGGCCATTTCTCCTTGTGGGGGTATCGGAACAGGAGCCGGCGGCTCTGAGAGAGAGAAGTCAAGAGATGAGCAGCGCGCACATGGCAATCTCGTGGTGGTAAGTGGGTGGCCATAGGGTAGATGGGTGATGGCTGCACGGTGGGCGCCACTGAAAGAAGGAAGGAAACGCTAACTGCTTGGGTGCAGAGAAAGAGGGAGAGAAACAACTCCTCTGCATGAGGGTGGTTTTGCGGCCCTCTCCTCCCCCCTCGTCTATTGCTTTGGATGCAGAGAGAGAGAAAGGGAAGAGAAAGGGAAACTGATCCTACAATCAGCCCGCCAGGAGGTCAGAGAGAGAGAAAGACTGCATGGAGGCTACAGTTGAGGGTGGTGGGGGTTGGCTGCATGGCAAGCGAACGGTCTATGGCCTCCGTAAAGAAAGTGATGGAGTGAATCTTCAGGGCATGCGCGGACCTTCGGCATGCAGCAGAGAGATAAAGAGAGAGATGTATGAGTCTGCATGTGTGGTTGGTTGAGCGGCCGCAAAGAGAGAGAAAAAAAAAAAAAGAGAGATGAGCACTAGACACATGCAGACAGCTGCCCACGGTGAGGGAGTTTAGTGGAGTGTGAGCCGAGTTTGAGTGGCGCCATGTGTGTAGGAGTTGGCATGCACAACTAAAGTGGCCCCGAGGGAGCTTTGGGAAAGCAGCACACGGCCCTCCAATTTGCATGCACCCAGGGGAAGCTGAGTTGGCAGCACTGCATACATGGTTGTGAGAGGATAGAGAAGTTGCATGGGAGTTTGGTGGGCGGGTTGGCAGAGCGCAGCCAGTGTAACTGAAAAGGAGTGGAGAAAAAGGAGTGGAACACAACCAGTGTGACCGCAAAGGAGTGGTAGAGTGCAACCAATATAACCGCGACCGGCGGGCGATCGTAAGAAAGAGAGAGCAAAAGGCTGCATGACGACACGGTGTGGAGGTATTTGCATGAGGAGAGGAGTTGGTGGCTGTTCAGTCAAGAGGGAGAAGGTGCCGACTTCAGTGGGCATGAGAGGGGAAAAGCCTTCGTATCCCTGCGCGCTTTTAGTAAGGTAGCCGAGAACGCATTACCCTGCAAAATAGCGTCGTCCTGGTTCCCTCCAAGCTGCCTGTTGCTGGCTATTGTCGACACTGCAGTTGTTTGTGTCCGGTGCCGTGTTGAAGAAACCATAGTGTCGGAGCCTCAGGGTGCTCGATCAAACCTCCCCCCCGCTCACTGCTGATGATCTGCCAATTCTCGTTTACAGCTCATAATGGACAGCGCCCGAAAAGCAGTAGGGTAATTTAACAATTAGTGTACATAATTTAATATTAACCCTCGTGAAAGGTGGTTCCCACCATGCGGTCGCCTCTAATCTGTTTGCATTGAACACAGTTGTGCGAGGTAGTTCCTACTACAATGGAAAAAATAAAATAAAAGTACATGATTCCTCTTCTTCCTCTACGCCTTTTACAACTCCTGGACTCCTTATTCATATCTTTGCACTCGTCATAATCTCGCCTATTAGTAATCGATCTACCATGAGTAATCATATGCAAGATACTCTAATTGCAACCGCACATATACTAATTGCTTAATCATAGTATTCGACCGATTTGAGTTTTTCCTAGTATGCATCTACTAGGAGCAGCTAATTTCTCTATGATGCAGTGCAAGCGCTATATTTAGATATGAATTGATCACAAAGTGATTAGGTATAGATCAACCAAAGCATAAACATTCTATGATAAAGAAAGAGGACATAATCATTTAAAATTTAGAATGAAAAAACAAAAATGACAACACTTAGCTTTGATAAAGTTCGCCATATCTGTATTCAGTGGATAACCACGAGCGTAGCCACAATTCGGATACCACTGCTGCAAACGGAAACGTCGCGGGCCCTGCAAAATATCAAAACACATTAAACTACAAGCCATGAAATGAACAAATCTCCATACCTCGAATCGCACACGCATAATCCAAGTTGTACACGAGCAGAGAGAGAAAGAGAGCGTGATAGAACGAGAGAGCACGTGCAGGCGCACCTCCTAGAGCGGAGTGCTACGCTCGCACGGCGAGAGAGAAGAGAGAAGAGATGAGAAGAGCAATGCAGACACTGGGTGCAATCTCCCCCCGTGCAAGAGTGACCATTTCCCTCTTGCACGTATCTCTCACAATTACCATTGGTGATTACACAGAACAGCTCGATTTTTTAATTGCACCATTGCAATCCACTGATATCATATTGGGCATGCCTTTTCGACACCAACATAACCCACACATTGACTATCGCACACACACCATGAATTTCACCTTTAATGGCAAATCTATTTCACTTTCTGCTGATGCATCCCTTGCTATGTTTCCCTTGATATCACACACACAAGCAAAACGTGCACTACGAAAGGATGACAAAGCATACATGATATTTGTTACTGAAGTGGAGCACACACAATCATCTCTCTCTCACACACATCATGATTTCCTCTCAGAGTATAATGATTGCTTTGTGGATGATTACCCTCCTCACCTCCCACCCTCTCGTGGTGAATTAGATCATAAAATTGAAATTTTTCCAGGCTCACAACCTCCACACAGAGCACCATATAGACACAGTCCCATGCACTCAACTCTCTCTATATCCCATGCAGACTCCTGGCACCAAGTGTCTGCCGGCTCTGCATGAGGAATCATCATGCTTCGTAATCAAATCTGCAGCTTCCTTCACTCTTCGGGGGTGCTTCCAGCGAGACGATTGACTCCTGTAATCAGAAGGACTGGGTTGTCGACAGGTTGGATGCCCCTAGCACGCTTTTCCTGGCATCAATTTTGGCTGAGGTGGTTACAACGACCTCATTAGTCATCGCAACATTTTTGTAATTATATTTTCTGATATTTTGGGTGTGCCATAGACACATCTATCTTCGCTAAAAAGGTCACCTGATTGGCATCTCATGTTTAAATCGGGAAGTCTTCTTTGTATCCAAGTTGACTCGTCGATACAGGCATTGGACTTCCTTATCATTTTGTTGTCATGCTCTTCTGTATGTTGAGCACTTGCCGCATCCAAACCTAAGAAATCATAATACTGAGAATCGTGTGACTTCAAGGGACAGTCAAGACACTGCAGATGGTTGCAAATCTTTTGCCATGCACAATTATGTTTTGGGAGGTGACTGTTTCTCTTTAAATGGTTTTGTGAGCAGTCACAACATCATGCAGAGTTTACCTTCACCCTTGCGATGCAGCAGTATTTGGTCTTCGTACTTACCCTTTGTTACAATTGTCTATGGACAGGCCAGTGCTTCTCAAAAGGAGATTCCACCCCTTTATGTCTTGACTCGGGTGTTCTACCAAGTTCAATCTGCTGTTTCAATTCAACTGTGGTATTGTTCCTACTCTCTCTACCTTCCCCCTCCTAGTACGGCTACTTACAGAAGCAGACATCAACGACGCTCTTCAACAACTTCTGCCATACTTCTTTCGACAATGGCCGCGGCCTAGCACCCTCCGTCATTAATGACGATGATGATGCTGATTTTTGGCTTTTAGGTTTCGTTTCACAATTTACTTCATTCTATTTTCGTACCAAGACATTGTATTCGATCCATAAGATGTGTCTACATTAATTGGTCCCATAGGAACATGGTCAAGACTGGTTGTGTAGGGAGGTTTGCTTACACACACTTCTTTAAAATGGCTAGGTCGCTCCTCCCTCATACACTCACATCCATGTTCTTTCTCTTGCCACGCATGCTGAGAATTCAAAATAGAGGACCAATTTGAATGATACTTTGTTGCATCTGTGGATAATACAAAAAATTATATATATTAGTTGAGCTACCAAATCACCGACTACTCATTAGTTGAATAATATTTCGTACTCCACACAAAGTGTCAACAATTTTCAATTGTTTACATCTGATGATACTCATAAAATACATTAATAAATATTAATTTTTCACTCATGGACATTTTGGTCTATAGTTAATGTTCCATTCTCCTGTCATCTATAGCTCATGATAGTAGATGATGGTCTAACCATGAAGAATAATGGTAAATTTTCTATTAGATGCTAGTTACTTTTTAAGGGTACATTATATGGTAGATAATCAAATTTTCCTTTGATCTTGGACCTTTAACCTTAGCCTTCCCGGTGACCTGGGTGCTAGAAGCCCAACATCTGATACTAGTATGAGGAATTCTCACAGTAAGCACCACATGTCTTTCATACATTGGGTAGGTAGGATTACTGATGCATAAGATTTTACAAATGAGACCACTATTCTACACTTGGACTAGCTTAACTTGAAAAAAATAATGATAATAAATACTATTCTACTATTCTAACTGGAATCACCTGTCGTAACTGGAGACTTCTAGGAATTACTTTTGCGTCAGTATTTATTGGACCAATACTATCTGTCCTTTGGTCTTTACATGATATACAAGATGTACCCTCGTGATATTATGAATAAACACTAGTCAATGCCTTTTACACAATAAATAAAATAAGAATAAAGAGGACTCCTTCATTTATTCCAACAAAACAATCAACAATATATCAATTTCATCTCACTTTCTAACTCATCCAAGGCTAATCATAGTAGATGTTTGTAAGTAATCAGTATAATTTTGACGCTTACATTGAGCTATACACTCAAATCGAATCTAGTTCGTACATTTTTTCTTCATGGCTCTACTTTATCTATGCTATTAAGTTAGAACTGCGATTTTTTTTTTCTTTCCGCTCAGTTGTATCACATTTGTCTCAGTTGTATACTAATCCCCTTTGTAGTTGTCATTGCAAGTTTATGACTAATTATTAATCCCACACTAACACATTTTGGCTCTATTAGCTATACTTTGGTGTAAGTTCGCTAGTTGCAGCACTTGTACCCATTCCTCTTTTCGTATTTCATTTCTATGCATTGTACAATGTTCTAACTTGAATATTCAAACACTGATAAGGTCATCACTTCTAATTATATTGGAAAGAATTTTTATTGAGATGATTTTTGTATAAGCTATGCAACTACTCGTGTGAGCTAAGGTGCTCTGGGATACTAAACAACAGTTTGTAAGTACCCTCCTACTCAAACATTTTCCAAATTGGTCTCACACATGTGATAAATGTTATATTTTTATGCCTAGCCTAGTCCATTGGTCACGGACACACAGATTTGCCGATTTAGGTAGTGTGTAGATACTCCTCTGGGTGCAGATTTGCCGATTTAGGCAGCACAACAACAAATAACAGATTCACATTTTTAAAAAAATACCAAATGCAGATTCGCCGATTTAGGCAGCACATTCACAAACTTCACATTTATTATTTTTTTATCCAATGCAGATCCGCCGATTTAGGCAGCATTAGTGCAGATTCGCCGATTTAGGCATCACACTTTATTGGTGTAGACTCGCCGGATGAGGCAACACCAATCACAAAATCATGCTGCAGTGGCTGGCCACCACTGCAACCGGTATGATTTTGTTACCCGGGTATAGAAAATGAAAGATATTTTGGATTTGGATTATATTGTGGAATTGGAATTGGATTGGGATTTTGTATCTGATGATGTTTTTGCCACATGTCACCTGCAATAGATAATTAAATATCAATCCTATAACATACCTCTCCGTTGAAAAGCAACTGTCCTCAGTTGCAAAGATAAAATCATGTACATTTTATTATTCAAGTGCTCTTTTATGAGCTTTGGCCAATTATGACCGACCGGCCAGTTTGTAACCAATTTGACCATTCAAGAAATCTATATAACAAATACGTGCAAGAGGGAAATGGTCACTCTTGCACGGGGGGAGATTGCACCTAGTGTCTGCGTTGCTCTTCTCATCTCTCCTCTCTTCTCTCTCGCCGTGCCGGCGTAGCACTCCGCTCTAGGAGGTGCGCCTGCACGTTCTCTCTCAATCTCTCTCACTCTCTTTCTCTCTCTATTCGTATTGTGCTAAATTATGGATTTGTGCGAGTCGACAGGTATGTAGAGTTATTCGTTTATGTTTTTTATGCGCTATTTTGAGTATTTTGCAGAGCGCTCTACGCTTCCGTTTGCAACACAACCACTCTTCCTTCTTGTGTCAAAGCACAACCTAAATGTTCACCACTAGCATCACAGACACAAAAAATGGTTTGCCCATCTAAGGAACTTTTAAAACAAATTTTTTTGCTATTTTAGTCTTCAGGGTCTCAAAAGAAGTCTCACAGCTAGAAGTCCACACAAAACCCGTGTCTTTCTTGGTCAATTCGGTCAAAGGACTTGTTATCTTAGAGAAATATTTAATGTGTGCTCTCTCATATTGTGCTAGACCCATAAAGCTTCTTACTGACATAGTCTTAACTTTATCAAGATCAATGTGAATACCCTCTTTAGAAATCACTCTTCCCAAATACACAATCTGATCCTTTGCAAAAGAACACTTACTTGCTTTGGCATACAATTGTCACAGGAACAGAATAATAGAGATAGGCAGCAAAAGATAGAGAAAGAGATCTTTGTATTGATGGATTTTTGTGGAGTTTTGATACAACAGAGGAGCAATAAAATATATGGGCACACCCCGTTGTACGGAGCTCGAACCTCCCAAACACCCCCGAGCTTCAGTCCGCTTGCATGTAGCGTCTCACTCGCACTCGCACTCGCACTCACACTCACACTCGGAATTGCACTCGCACTCGCAAAAGAGGAGATGTGTGAATGATCCCCAAAACGTACCAACCGTCGTACTTTTATCCTTCTTTTCCTTGAAAATCCTGCACGATTTTCACACCAAGTATACCTGCGAGAATAAGATATGAACTTGATCGCTAAGCGATCAGTAAAGGCTAGATTTTTATCATGACACTTTGCATAGATCCTATTTCACACATTGATTTCTGCATCACCTACAAAATAGCCAAAAGAACATACTGTGTAACCAATTCAAGATGATAATGAAAGTAAGAAAACATAATTATGTACCTTCATAATCTCTATTGCAATAGTCTACCATGAAGAACAAATCCACTTCTTGGTTGATAGCAGGAAGAGTTGTATGTTGTTGTATGTTTGCCTGTCCCTGTGTATACTACAGTGCTGTTGCCTTCTGTTTGTTTTCATCATAACTTTTACAAATGAACGCAGAACGAAGTAATCCAGGTACTCCAAAAATGACGGGAATAGGTTTGGTCTACAAGGCAACGCGGATAGAATTGCGAAAAACGTCTTTCTTTGGCTGAAAAACGCAACTTTTAGGTCGCGACTCATAAAACCTCTATTTTTAGGTCTCCACTACTTTTTCAACTTATTTTAAGCTTACCCATGCATTTTAAGCTAAAACACATAAATATAAAATACTGATATTAATAAAAATCTCAATTTTACTGTTCATAGATAGACTATCTGTTATTCAATAATCTTTATCAAATACGTCTTTAGTGTATTATTTAAAAAGATAATATATGTTTTCTCTTAATATCTCAAACTCATTCATATAAGCTCTATTTAATAGACTATGCAACAATCTTTAAAATCGTGCTAAACGAAAGATATGCTCTACTATATTTTTTTCGACTTTAAGAACTTCAAAGATTAGTCCTATTACATTCTCCCCTTATCAAAATTAACTCTGTCCTCACAGTTGGAAAGAGAGAGAAATTCTCTTTGCAAAACACTAAGATCAACCAATGATGCATCCTCTACTGGATAGTTCTGCCACTTAACCAAAACTTCCACAATCTCTATTTCTCAGATGTTTAACACGCCTATCTAGCACTAAGTCTGGTTCTACAGTCAATGTTCTGTCATCTTTCAACTTAGAGTTGTCCTGTAAAACATGATGCACATTACGAATATACTTTTTCAATAAACTCACATGAAATAGAGGATGCACTTTAACATGAGAAGATCTGGAACAAGCAAATCAGGAGCATGCTTTTATCCTTCTTTTCCTCGAAAAGCCTGCACGATTTTTGCACCAAGTATACCTGTGAGAATAAGATAAGAACGTGATCGCTAAGCGATCCATAAAGGTTAGATTTTTTTATCATGAAACTTTGCACAGATCCTGTTTCACACATTGATTTCTGCATCGCCTACAAAATAGCCAAAAGAACATACTCGTACAACCAATTCAACATGATAATCAAAGTAAGAAAACATAATTATGTACCTTCATAATCTCAATTGCAATAGTCTACCATGACAAAACAAATTCACTTCTTGGTTGATAGCAGGGAGAGTTGTATGTTGTTGTATGTCTGTCTGTCCCTGTGTATACTACATTGCTATTGCCTTCTTTTTTTTTTCATCATAACTTTTACAAACGAACTCAGAACGAAGTAATCTAGGTACTCCAAAATGACAGGAATAGGTCTGGTCTACAAGGCAACGCGGATAGAATTGCGAAAAACGTCTTTCTTTGGCTGAAAACGCAACGTTTAGGTCGCGACTCATAAAAGATCTAATTTTGGGTCTCCACTACTTTTTCAACTTGTTTTAAGCCTAGCCATGCATTTTAAGCTAAAACACATGAATATAAAATACTCATATTAATAAAAATCTCAATTTTACTGTTCATAGACAGACCATCTATTATTCATTAATCTTTATCAAATACGCCTTTAGTGTATTATTTAAAAAAGAATATATGTTCTCTCTTAATATCTCAAACTCATTCATATAAGCTCTATTTAATAGACTATTCAACAATCTTTCAAATCGTGCTAAACGAAAGATATGCCCTACTACATTCTTTTCGACTTTAAGACTTCAAAGATTAGTCTGATTACATTCTCCCCTTATCAAAATTAACTCTGTCCTCAGAGTTGGTCGAAAGAGAGGAAAATTCTCTTTGCAAAACACTAAGATCAACCCATGATGCATCCTCTACTGGATAGTTCTGCCACTTAACCAAAACTTCCACAATTTCTCTATTTCTCCGATGTTGAACACGCCTATCTAGCACTAAGTCTGGTTTTACAGTCAATGTTTCGTCATCTTTCAACTTAGAGTTGTCTTGTAAAACATGATGCACATTAGGAACATAATTTTTCAATAACTCACATGAAATACAGGTGCACTTTAACATGAGAAGGTAATTTCAATTTGTAAACGAATGAACCAATGCGCTACAAAATTTTAAACGGCCTAGCAAATCGTGGAGACAATCTTCTATCCTTTTCAAAAATCAAATGAGACTTCTCAGGAATAACCGTTAAGAAAACCATATCACCAGTTTCATACTCCATAGCATGATGTTTCTTGTCATAATACAATTTATGTCTCTTTTGAGCTTCTCTAATATTCCCACTGATTTTGGCCAACTCGCTATCCATTTTCTCAAGCATCTCAAGTGACAATTCTACCTTATTCCTTGAGTTATGGAAATTAATAGGTGTGGGACAGCTATAGCCATACATTTCCTGAAACAGAGTCATCCTAATAGATGAATGATATGAACTGTTATATGCAAATTCAACCAAAGGGAGATATTCATTCCAATTAGATTGGTTTTCATTGACATACATTCGTAACATATCTTCTAAAATAAGATTCAGCCTCTCCGTTTTCCCATAAGGTTGAGAATGAAAAGCAGTGGACATGCGTAACTGGATACCTATAGAGTCAAAAGTCGCTCTCCAAAA
This sequence comes from Adiantum capillus-veneris, assembly GCF_014529385.1. Lineage (NCBI taxonomy): Eukaryota > Viridiplantae > Streptophyta > Polypodiopsida > Polypodiales > Pteridaceae > Adiantum > Adiantum capillus-veneris. The sequence goes on along the minus strand of NC_140950.1, from coordinate 108,251,846 downwards.
ATGAGAAGTGAACTTAGAATCTCTGTCAGACACTATACTCTTGCGCATGCTATGTAAACGAAATATCTCTTTCACAAACAAGAGTGCAATGGTCAATGCAGTATCAGTTATTTTTAAAGTACAAAAGTGAGCTTGTTTTGTGAGTCTAATGTGGTTGCTCGAGAGTAGAAACCCTAACCCTAATTTTTGCTAAAAACCCTAACTACTGAAACCCTAATTCAGAAAACCCTAACCCTAAAACCTGCAAACTCTAATTTCTGCAAGAAAACCTAACTCTGCCGAAACCCTAATTTTGAAAACCCTAACCCTAAGGCGACAGACAAATTCTGAAAATTGTGCTGACATGATGATGTTGCACGCTGTACGGATTTCCGTAAATTGCGCTGGTAGCTTTTGGATTTGCTTTTGGACTAGAAGCTTTTGAGTTTTAAAAGCTTTTTACTATAAGTGCTTTTTAGGCCAAGGGCCTTTAAATATGAGGCTAGGGCTCATTCTTTGGCATTCTTCCTAGAGAAGGTGCAGAGTCTGGAGTATCGGCTTGTACTTTGATGATGCAATATAAAGAAATACCGAAAGGGGCGCCAAGGTTTGGGGCCAATACTCTCTGGGGTGGAATTCCACCACTCCGTGTCGCGTGTCGTCTCTCTCTCTCTCTCTCTCTCTCTCTCTCTCTCTCTCCCTTTCAGTTCAGTTATTGAAGTGCTAAAAGTTTGTTCAGTCTTCTCTTTTGTATTGGCACGTTGCACCCGCCTTGTGACAGTGGTATCAGAGCGATGTAACAAACTGCTAACGTGTCAAAGCCTAAATAATGGTGCCAACTTGTAGATGTCGGCCGAGGGGCCTAAACCCTAAGAAGAACAAGTAACAGAAGAAGTGATGTCGTGGAAAACCCTAACCCTAAAACCTGCAAACCCTAATTTTTGCCAGAAACCCTAACCCTAAGGCAGCATACAAATTCCAAAAATTACACTGACATGATGACATGGCAGGCTGTACGGATTTCCATAAATTGCGCTGACAGCTTTTGGATTTTCTTTTGAAAGAGAAGCTTTTGAGTTTTAAAATCTTTTTACTGTAAGTGCTTTTTAGGCCAAGGGCCTTTAAATATGAGGCTAGGGTTCATTCTTTGGCATGCTTCCTAGAGAAGGTGCAGAGTCTGGAGTACCAGCTTGTACTTTGATGATGCAATATAAAGAAATATTAAAAGGGGCGCCAAGGTTGGGGGCCAATACTCCGTGTCGCGTGTTGTCTCTCTCTCTCTCTCTCTTTCAGTTCAGTTATTGAAGTGCCAAAAGTTTGTTCAGTCTGCTCTTTTCTATTGGCACGTGGTGCCCGCCTTGTGACAATTGACATAAGGTTATAGAGTCATATGTCCTTTTTTTGGTTCGAACGTGATTCTTAATACGGTAACCACTTCTAAAAATATTTAAATCCTTCACCGAAGATAAAGGTACAAAACCAAAAAAATTGAGAATTTGGAGAGTCATGCTCATTGCGACAAAGCCATTGATCCATATGAGGGTTGAAGCTGGTTTTAGAAGATGAGCATATGTAAATGACGAGTTGATAGTCAAGGGTCAGATTCCATGTATTACATGAAGAAAGATATGAAGATTACATGGAGGATGAAGTCTTTAATATGTCATATTTTCTTTAAACGACTAGAGCGCAGTATAACCAGGGGGTTCTTGCTTATATGCTATCTCATGAGTTGCCGGATGAAGAAAATTCTAGTTTGTTACAGATGATAAAGATTCTCGGGGCTCTACCATTCTAGTGGAGTGTGTTGTGGATAAAGACTGACAGGTTGAAGTTGTTTCCATGATCAATGCAAAAGTCCTTTATGCATTCTTCTTCTTGGTGGAGAGCAAACAACGAGTTGGGTGGCAACACTACTCCCAATTTCTTTTAATCTTTTTCATAGAAATTTCCTTTGAAGAGGCATGGGTTTGCCTTCTCCAAGTCTTCAGGCTTGAGGTAGCTAGTATCCATCATGACGTAGACTTCTAGCGTCTTTTAGGGTTTTGTGCTTTCCTCCATTATTATTGGTTTCTTACCTTTATTCCTCTTTCCCGGGCTTTTGAGAGAGATGCTACATATGATAGAACAAGGTTTTAAATAGTTAGAACAAATTAATATATAGTATACTTTATCCTTCACTTCGTGTACCTACTTAGTCAGTTAGGTTAGCTTGTTAGGATGTTAGTGTACACATGCATGTGGTGTGTGAGCATGCATGATATTATACTCCTAATAGATGATTCTGCTTGATGTATTTGTTTAGGTTTTAGTCAAGTTATGCATGCCGAGTTCTAGCACTCTGAAGTCTTGATGTTCTACACACAATCCTCATGTCCCTCTTATTAGATGGATCTGTTACGTGCTTGGCAAGGCATATTTTATGTCTTTGACGGGGCTATCTTATGACTTTTGGTAAGGAAAGCGTTATTTCAGAGTCCAAAAATATAAAGTCTTAGGGTTTCTCAGAATCTGGGATGCTGAATTGAGATCTGAAAGTTTCAGTGGGCTCCACTTGCTCAGAGTCATATATTGAACTCATCATTGCTCAAATTGGATGCTTGGTTGATGAGGCTATCACTTTTTACTGTTTTGGGAACTAATTACACTCTTTTGACTTAGCCTCATGCATGGGAATTGATTTTTGAAAAGTAAGACCATATTTGTGACCCATGAGAAGAGGGGAATCTAGTTGAAGTGTTTATTTCTCAATCTGATTCCATTTGATGGGATACGCATGTCTCAAGCATCCTCCTATTGGAAGGGGCTATCTGAACTTTGGCTATACCATTGTGTTACCCTAGCATCCCTCACCACTAGTGTATCCTAGATTCTCTAAGATCTTTTTTGGTCAGTTTTTGTCATGTTCTACACTTATTGTTGAATTGTACCTATGAGCTAGAGGTGTCCTTTTGAAACCATTCTTGTGGAATATGCTTTAGACCCTTTGTAGTCTATTTTTGTGCCATTAGTTCCTCCATTTCAAATATGTATGTAAATATGCCTGGGAAACGCATGTTTTTCAAGAATTGAAGATATGGATATGTTCCTTATGCTTTGTGGATGCTATTGGCGCAAAAATATCACAAACTAGATGCATTGATAGTTTAGTGAATTTTCGAGTTGTACTGAGTAAATTGCTTGTTTTTGACAATTATGATGGCAGATCATGGTGTAGATGCATATTGGCAATAAGGATGATGATTTCATGCAATCAATTCCTTCATTTGATCATTTTTCATGGAGCACGCGTGTCCCATCCATCTTACATTTTTTGATGAAATGAGCACAGGTTTGCTTGGGCTTGATGTGTAGATGCTCATCATGCACTTGGATGGCATACTGGATGCACAAATAATGGGATTTATGTCAAATTTCTCTATGCATTCTAAAATGTACTTTTTGCCTTGATTCCATACATTTATGATGTGCAACTTTGATGCTAATGCATTTCTGGAATGTACGAGTTGTGATGGGGAATACAGTCATGTAGCCAATTGTCCGTTTTCATGCTTTTTGATGGGACATGCGTGTCCCATCCAGCTTGACAATTTTTGACATGCAAGTGCATAATCCTGTTCCCCATGCTCTAGTGGTGCTAGCCATGTGGTTGGAGCTCAAGTAGTGATCCTGAGTGAGGGCTATGTAAAATTTGAGTTTGAGACTATGAAATGCATAGTTTGGCCTTATGTGCCCAATCCTCACTTGAATACCATGGGGTTGATGTAAGTACATGTAGGGAACATGTTTCCCCAACTAACCATGTGAAAATTCTTGACTTTGCATGTGTTGATGGCCTAGATTTGCCAATTTTGTCAGTTTTCTATCTTTGTTATTTTTGCTTGTTTAGGGCTCATCCCATGCACATATAGCTGAACCTCTTTATCAATTACTTAGAAAGAATCAAAAGTTTAAACAGACAGAATCACACGTAAAATCCATGAAAAAGCTAAAGGAGTTTCTCTAGTTAGCACCAACTTCAAAAAAGGTAGATTATGGGTATCAAAGGCAAGTAATTGTGACAGTTGACACCATTCCTACAGGAATTGGATGGGAAATAGGGCAAGATGACGAAGAAGGACACAGGTATGTGGTGAGATTTGGAGCAAAGGTACTAAGTTCTCACCAAAGAAACTATCCACGGATAAAGAGAGAGTTATGGAGTATGGTTTTAGCCTTGACAAATGAGAAAGAGTACCTAATTGGTGCATGTGTGGTTGTAGAAATAGATTGTCTACCACTTCTTGGGATGATTACAAGCTGCTCAATGCCAGACATCGCTATGTTGCGGTGGATTTTCTACATTAAGTTCTTAAATACTGAGTTTAAGCACATTGTAGGTAAAGACAATACAGTGGCACATATGCTATCAAGGGCAAGGTATGAAGATGAGTCACAGATGATTGATGACGGAGATGATGTGGACACAAAGTTCTATTCCATCTCTCATGTCAAAGGTAACAATATCTACATGACCAATCCACTTGAATTGTTCTTGAAAGATCTTTATGAAGGTGATTGGCTTCTTATTGGAAGCTACTTGAGTACTCTAACAAAACAGGATGATTGGTTTGAACAAGGACTCAAGAGGATACATACGAAATCATATGGGTACTTTTTGAGGAATGGTTACTTGTGGAAGGATCCTAAACAAAAGGGTGCTACACCACAAAGGGTTGTATGTAAAAAAGAGACTCAAGTAAAGCTCATGCAAGAGTTTCATGAGAGTCTATGGACTGGACACATGGGTGTGTGGTCAACCTTCTCCAAGTTGAAAGAAAAATACTGGTGAAGGGTATGTATAAAGATGTATCTCAACTTGTAGAGTCATGTGTAGCTTGTCAAATGTATTCAAATGTTCGACATCGTGATGGATTGGACCCTACATATCCACTAGCCATTCACTGTAAATGGGTTGCAGATCTAGTCACAATGCATTTAGGACTCTGGCAGATGAGGTACTTAGTTCTTGCACGAGAGGACCTAACTAACCAGGTTGAAGGGCGAGCATTAAGAGCTAAAACCACACAAGTTGTATGAAAATTGCTTCTTGATGAGGTGATTTGTCATTATGGTTGTGTGTGGAAGATCATTGCAGACAGAGGTGATTTGGATGCTGAGGAAGCAAGGGAGTCATTTAACGGAATTTGAGCAGTAAGCACATAGATGAACTTGGGAGAAGGTGGGGTTCCTTCCTGTATGGTCAAAAGTGCCTTTAGATGCATCTTGATGGGATGTGCTTGTCCCATCCATCTTCATCCTTTTTGACATGCAATTAGATAGACTTGTAGCCCTTGTTCCCTTAATGTCAGATATGTCCTTGGTTTTCCTTTTGGACTTCTAGATTGTGAGGCTACATCAATTTTGTGTTGTAGGACTCCGAAGAGTTTTTTGTGGTTTTTGCACTGAATCTACTATGCATGTGTGATTTGCTTGCATTTATAGGATGTAGATGATGTGTTTCTTGAGGCTATATGGTCAAATGTGGTCAAAAGTGTCTAAAATTCCCAGACGACATGCGTGTTCCATCCATCTTGTCCCATTGGAGGTTTTGTGCTCATCACTGTGTTCCCCATACTTTAGTGATGGTGTGGCTCAAATTTTGCAAGATTTGGACTAGTTTTGGCCTTTCATGCATTTAGTCTTGTGTTTATGTGTGTGCATGACCGTTTTCTACTACTATGTGCATATGTGGTGATGCTTTTGTGCATGACATGCATATGCACAATATTTGTAGTATTTATAAGGTATACCTCTCATGCGTCCGTGTGGGTGTGCGTGTGTAGGTTGTATAGATCGCCCAAAGTGATCCTCGTTCTAGGTGTGTTTAGCTCTCTCTAAATGTTTCAACGACTGGAGAATTTGGCTCTAATTGTTTGTCCCACAAACCTATATTGTTTTAGTGCAGCATTGTGATCAATACCTTATACTTACTCTACGGATTGAATTGTGCTTGATTTCAAGATTATGAGCTCCCATTAGCTTCGTTTTATAAAATCAATGCGGCGGCAATAAGTGGAATTTTGGACATGCTCCAATTGATACATGGCGTTTATGGTTGTTTTTCCTTGTGTTGTAGGTCAGGCGTTTGCAGTCAAAACAATTTTCTGGCCTCTCTCCCTCTTGCTATCATTTTTTGAGAAAAAATAGTAAAGAATACTTATTACCCACCAAAAAATTATTGAGTTTACCATCAACCAACACAATAAGAAATTCAAGAAAAATATGTTGATGTTCCTTAAGTTTTGGCGCTTTGTTTTTGCACTTTGTAGCCAAAATCCTTAAGATATGATTATGAACTAGTGAAAAATGAAAAAGGTGATCATGAAGTGCTTACTCACACATATGGGTTATCTACATTGGTCCCTTATCTCTTGTGTGTGTTGTGCTTTCTCACAATCGATAGCTTGTAGTCACACCTGCACTAGAGGCTAGAACATCAAAAGAAGAGCTTAGAGGCCGCTAGATTCTAGAACCAACACACATGTGGAAAACATCACAAGAATAAGTTCATTAGTCTTTGCAGGTCTTTGCATTGATAAGCATCTACACTTGTAGAAAAAGCACAGCCACTACTGACTCTTGAGTCCTATCACATTTTGATTTTTTGTAGGTCTTTGATAAATATAAGACATCAAAAGTGTTCTCTCTTCTTTGATTTATCAGGTATGATTCAAATTTAAATAATTATAAACTCATATTTTACCACCTTAGAACTCAATCTTTTATTTTCTTTTTCTAATTATAAGAAATGCTCAATAGCAGGTACTTATATTGAAGGAGAAATACACTACAAACATCTTGGCTTTTACATGAACCTGCAATCCATGCCACCATTCCAAACCATGATAACCCCATGCATATCACATGCTACGGGGAGCATGGACACCATAAAAATTAAGATTATGCTTTTACAAAAAATATATTCAAAAAAAGATCTCGAGCAATGATTGTCACCACATCGGGCTGCTTGTCTCGCCACCCTAATATGTCTAGTGCACAAGAAGACAAAATGAAGCATGACAATAGCAAACCATAAGCTCCCAAGAGAAACTTCCTACCACCACAAGGCTCAAACACAAACGAGTCGATCCCGAATGTAGTTACACCTTAGAACTTACACTCAAGTTTTAAATAAGCACCTTATTTTCCAAATGACCCGTCCATTGGGGAGGGGTCTCTGAATGGCATGCTGTTGGTCGGGAAGGCCTGCCACAAAAGTACTAACATGCATGTGTAGGGCTAGACCACTACGGAAGGGTGGGAAGGGTTATAATTTTAATCACTCGACCCTATAAGAGAGATGTCTTCGACATCCCAATGATCTCATACATCTTCCTTCACACTAGGGTTGTGTGAGCATGAGCCACTTCACCATGAGAATCTTGAAGTGTTTACTGCGCTATTTTACCGTGTTTTGTAGAGAGAAGGTACAAATTCAAGTAGAGAAACAAGAGAGAGGAGGGCATGGGAATTTTAATTTGTGTATAAAATATGACCCCGATTGTTTTTGCTATCATTACCGCGTTTATTACCGCTGTTATTACTGCGTATATTACCGTTGTTATATCCGACAACCAAATTTAGCGCCTAAACTTTCAAATTCTGGCTTAACCCCTCCCCCCCCCCTTTCAAATTTTGGTGTTGCCCTCCTCTCAATAAAAATTAAAGAATATTGTTTATAGTTTTCAATTTTAAAAAAGAAGAGAAAGAAAGAGAGAGAGAGAGAGAGGATACAAGATTACACTTGGTTACAACTAAATAATCATTGTCAATTGATTAACATAATTGAGTATATTCTCAAATCTAAAGAGAGTAAGAGGGGGGAGAGAGAGATGAATGGATTACACGACCAAAAAACTTCATAATTGCAAAATGTTTATGAATCATGTTCCAAAATATCTTTACATGAAGCATCATCCAATTCTAAGTCCATGGCTCCTAAATCAATGAAGAGAGAAATGGAATTGTCGTTTGTGGATGCATTGCCTTCATCATCTTTGAGTTCTTCATCCTCCATCTCATCATCTTGATCATCATGACAATCATCCTCGCTAAGACTTGCCGCCGCCGGATTTGATTCATCGACCTCCCTCTGCTCTGTTTCCACCTCATCCAAAGTCAGAGTTGGAAGAGGGTCAAAGATAGTCTCCACTTCATTAGTGGAAAAATGGTTCTCCCGCGAGGTGTTACGGCAATTACAAATCAAAGTTTTGGTTGGTGGATTGTTGGGATATAGATGACCTATAAAATAGAAGCTCAAAGTGAGTAACATTGGTATAACTAACTCTACAAGAAAATAAGAATAAGAAAGGTACATGTCACTCACCTTTTCACAATTGCGCATTAAAACTAAATTGTCATACCTCCGTCTGTGATGCACACTAGAGTCCACCATGTAGAGGACACTCTCATGTCTTCTAGACATATTTGCAAACCACTTGCACTCTAAGATAAAGGTATGAAAGGTTCTAAAATTAACCTTTAGTGCCCTTTCAATAGTTCTGCAGTACCTGGCTTCATCACTGTCTGTGTCAAAGTTGCCCATGATGGCACAATCCATGGTGGTTCTACGCTCGTCAATGTGGCACGTACGAAAGTAACGACCCTTTGACCGCATAGAGTTAAAGGAAAAGCAATACAAAATAGAAAATTATATTAATTTATCAAATACATATTAAAGATAATTTCAATAAATAGAGTTACAATATGGTTTAGGTATATGAGTACTCTACCTTTGGTACGCAGCCTCGTGCATACTCCCATTCTTTGCTGGTGATGTCTTCTCCGTGTGCTTTCGCCTCAGTCATTCTCTCATAAATCCACTCTGCACTAATGAGATCTGGGAAACATGCAAGGTGTCTACGCACTGGGGGTGCCCTCTTTCCTCCATGTGCTTGTTTCCATGCTTCCCTCTCTTTCAAACTCCTTGCCTTTTCCATTGTCCACTAGTCCACCCACTTGGTCATAATCTTTGCATTGAGAATGCAAAAGTTATCGACCACTTGAGATAGATTCATATCCATGTTAAGTAGTTTCCCCTTTCCACTTGGCAAGTGTGAAGTCATCCTTGCATCTTCCTCGTCTGACCACATGAGAGGCATTGAAGGATCAACTTGTGCCAAATGCTCTAATATGTAAACAAATCCCTATTAAACAATCCACCCTTCAGCCATACATGCCTCTGGTTGAGACCATAGCCGCACAAAATCTTTGAGAGTCTTTAAAAAACTCTTTAAGAAGAACATCCATCGTGTGTGCACTACTCCACATATAGCGATCTCCTCCACCACGTGAACCAAGAGGTGAATTTGACTAAGAAGGATCGATCGAGGAAATGCATCTTCAATGGCACACACAATTTTTGTTGCAAGTGTTTGAGCAGCAAGGATAGCATCTATTTCGATTTCCTTGGAGCTCACAAATCTGTAAGAAAACACACAAGGATACACTAAGTGCTAGTTGAAATTATTGTATACATAAAAATGGTGTAGTTGAGTGGAGTCTTGTGGTGTACCTTACTAGCTCTCCTAGTTTGAAAATAGCTTCCCTGGCTTTCTTGTCCCGACATATACACATACTCACCCGACAGAATTAACTACAATGTAAATCAGGGAAAGGGAAAGTGAGTGATATTCATACGCACAAATGATAGATAGAATAGGGAGTATGAAGATTACCTGAAGCATCTTATGCCAATCATGGGACTTCAACCCATACAATTGAACACTTCCACCCTTCTTCACTTTTGTGAAAGCTCCCTTTAGCGACCTCATGTATCCTGTTGGTGTGCGAATAGAGGCAATGGTACCCTTCACCTTGTCTAATTCTTCTTTGGCTAGCATCCATGGTGCTTTAGGAAGCACAATCTTTCCATTTGGGGCACACCGTGGAGTAGCAGAGGTGGGGAGACGTTTTAAAAGCCTCAAATCCTCCCTCGCACCCAAAGAGTCCTTCTTGCCAATAATGTGGTCCCATAGTGTTTGGGCTACATTCTTGAATATGTGCATGGGATCCAAGAGGTGTTTTATTTCTAAGTCCTTCCAATATGAAAGCCTTAATAATATGGAATACCTTGACATACCCTTTGGTGGAGGACACAGAGCAGATTGTTGTTGTGGTGTTCTTCCCAAATGGTTGCCCAATCTACCATCGTGAGCTTTAGAGGAGTCTTCCCATTTGTAGGAGCCTTGTTCTTGTTATGCCTTTGGTGTAAGAAACGATGGTTGTTTGGATAGAATAACTTGCGTAAGGAATCAGGCCTCTCCGTCACCAACGATGGCCCGCAAGTAGGACATGCATTGTGCCCCAATGTAGACAACCATGCATAGATATCATATGGTTAAAGAGATGAGTGAATGAAAGTGAACTAAAGGGAGAGAGGGAAAGAGGGAAAGAGAGATAGAGGAAAGGGGGTTACCAAAAAGCTCTCCAAGCCCAGGATAGTCGTGCATAGTCCACATAAGGATTCCCCTCACAATGGCCTCTCTCCCCACCGTTGCAAGTGATACATTGACAACACGAATGCCTCTCCATAACTCCTCCAACTCCTCAATGAGGGGCTTGAGGTAAATGTCAATATTTGACACTTTGTACTTCCCTGGCACAAGAAAGGAAAGAAGTATATTGCCCTTCTTGGTTGTCTCCCATGGTGGAATATTGTAGTTGATGATCACCATAGGCCAAGTGCTCCATGAAGTAGATTTAGTGCCGAAGGGGTTGACACCATTACTTGCTAACCCAAGCCTCAAGTGTCAAGGCTCCAACCCAAACTCTGGACATTGAGTTTTGATGTGCCTCTATGCAGGTGAATCCGTAGGGACACGCATCATTCCATCATTTGAGCAATGGTTTGCGTGCCATGCGAGAATCTCCATGGTAGACTTTCTTTTAAACATGTGTTGGATGCAAGGAATTAATGGAAAATGTCTCAATACCTTACGGGGTAGGTGTTCCCGGTCACTCCTATCTTGTATCGTGCCTCCCCGCACACGGGACATGAGGTAGTATATGCATGCTCATTGCGGTATAGCATGAACTCGTTGACGCACGCATGGATGCACTCATACTCCATTCCAAGTGTAGTAACATACCACGTAGCTCGTCGATGATCTAGAGGCATGTAGTGATTTTATGGTAGCATTTTGTCCATCAAACTACAACAAACATGAATGGTAGTATAATTCCTAGAAGCCGACACCATAAAGAGAGAGGGAGAGAGTATATAAAAGCCACATTCCATACTTAGAGAAGTAGTGCATCGATACTTCCATTACTCCAACCAAACTTTGCTTGCAAGTTGAGGACTTCCAACGATGCTCGGAGCACCGAGTACCGTGCACCATCGTAAGAAGGTGTTCGGGCACTTGTCATCAATCTATCCTCCAATTTGGCAGCCCATTTAGTGCAGGGCTGACAATCCTCCTCGCACACTTCGTCCTCATGAGCTAGTAACTCATCACACATGTCGAACATGTGCTCATTCTCAGCCTCAAAGTGCGACGAAGATTCCCGAGGAGATGCCGATGTAGAGCCAACGAGAGGATCAGCATGCGGTGCACCCAGATTGCCTCGTCGCTCTTGCCTCTGCCGTTGGCCTTGCGTGCCGGTGCACCACAGCGGAACACAGACCAATGGGGCACTTCCTCAAGCGACGGGTGAGTCGCGCTAGCATCTCTTTGAGTTCTTTTTTGAAGATGCCAAAGCTCGTCGTTCTCCACGTGCTCGAAAGCAATGCGCCTCAAGCGAGGGATTGCCCTTTTGCACTTGGCGCAAGGACAAGGTAGTTTTTCCTTGAGCCAATGATCACGCTCAGGGCCTTGAGGGGGACCATGATCATCCCAGTCGATGTTTTGCACACGTGAAATATTGTTTATTTAGTCATGTGTCCTAAAAAATAAATAATTAGAAAAGAACTTAATTCCATTAGAAAAATTACATATACTTAAAGTCAAAAGGAACATTAGGAGAAAGTTGGACTCACTTTTGGGCCTTTCAGTTCTAGAGAGAGAGTGGCGCTGGACCAATGAGGAAGAGGCTAACGTTACGTTGAAAATTGACATTTTGGAGTCAAGCTCTTTTTAAAAGAAGGGAGGAAATATTATTCTTGTTCATCAAATTGCACAATTTCACGCTTTCAAGGCATAAATTTCATAAGTCGTACTGACTTTGTACCGAGGAATTTTAGAACTTTCATTGAAGACTCTATCTAGTATCTTTGTTCCCGCCGAAATATGACTTTGAGTAGCTCTACTTCCCTCTCAAAGCTTCTTCCCTTTTTCATATTTGCACTACCCTTTCTGTGTATTCTAGTGCACACCATGACTACTTCTCGAAGGCCTAGCACTACCATTGACTCTGTTAGCATTTTTTACAGTTATACTACAGATGATCAAGCATGGATACCATCTCGAATAACTATCGGAAGTTGGGTTCTAGTGCAAACTAGGAGGAGGAAGAGGAGGCAACACAATGATTTTGTGGAGTCTTTCAAGGGACAAGTTTAAGAGTTTAAAGTGTGTGCACAAAGCAAGCGGGTGAAAGAGGTCCTCATACAACATGCTTTCTAGTATGCAGACTTAAGGTTGCAAACATCTCCTCTGAGTTTTCCAAGGCATCGACCCAACTGTAAGTTATTTTGAGCATCTCGCTTAGTGCATGATTATATTCGAAGGTTAGGTGGTGGATATCATCTTTGGTATTTTTGAGATATTTATCCATTGAATAGGACATATTGGCAACCAGTTGAGAGCATAGTTGGGATTTTTGATGCTTTCCATGCATTTATTGGTGAGAAAATGTATCGAGGAAGACAACACAAGGAACTTGCAGATAATGGAATATTCTTTTATGATATGTCATATGTGGAACGGAGAACTTCCATTGGTTAGGGTCATGTAGCTCCTTTGTCACTTCCATCATTTGACAGCAAGGATTGGTCTTTGCCAGCTTCGCAAACTAGTGAAAGCTTTAGGAATAAGTTGTTCAGGATATACAAAAGTTCCTCAAGTATTCACTTGCCACAAAAATAGTTCAGCTCGCACTATTTATGCCTCTTGAAGTGTTTGTAGATTTTTTTTTCGATGAGCAAATAAGAACTACCGCAACAATATTCATTTGCAAGTCCTCATGAGAGCTGCTTGGACTTTTAGATGATAATTGGGATAGGAAACAATCACAGAGCAAAATCTGTATTTTTCAAAAGAAGTCCATAATTTGCAGGTTCATTATAAGCTCTCAAAATTTCTTAGTGTCGTTTTACTATATTAGATATCATCTTCTTAGCAGAGTATACCCTCGAGAACAAACCTTTATCAATGGAGCTCTACTTTCGAGACAACGTATTTACTGTGATGGAGACAATGTCAAACACAACTCTTGCACAGCTCGGGGTAGATCTTACATGTGAAGAACTTTCACTTTTGCTAGAATTGTATGCATTCAGTCTCAACAATAGAAAGGTGCTTACTAAATGAATTAATTTTGATTGTCTGTAATACATTAAGATAGAATCTAACTTTTTCTTCTTTTTAGATTCCAAGACACAAGGAGAAAACAACATTGTGCAAAGAGTCACTCACAAATACACTTCACTTAATGGCTTCCACCGGAAGCTAGGTCACATACCTTGTGCACGCAAAGAGCTTTGATGCCATGCAAACCATGATGTACTCTTCAAAATGACTAATGCAGAGACATTTTGTGGCGGTCAAACAATGTTTCAAAAATGTACATTTTCATTGCCTCAAAATTTTACATATTGTGTTGTTTCTATCAAGATTTATACAAGTAAATTGCTCCCTTTCCCTACTACTGTCCTCTCCCCCGGTTTGTGCCACTGGTCCCCTGTCCTCTCCCGGTTGCTGCCACCACTGGACCCTTGCCTTCTGCTCCGGTTGCTCCCCTGTCCTCTGCTCAAGTTGCTGCTACTTCTGCCTCTGGGGATGCTAGTCTCGGGCATCCTTTCGCGTCGCTCAAAATCATGGGCCTCTTCCATGCATTCCCATGCATCTGGCACTTGTGAATCTTCCCTCTGTTCTTCCTCTTGCTCGTCGATGTGTAGCCCATTCCTCTACTTTTGTGGCATCCGCATAATATTGATTTATTGCTTCTTGCATATTTCAAACGTCTTCTTGAGTCTAATTGTAGCGCTACGTCATTTAGTTAACGCAAGCCTGTTTAAACTCCTCAGTTCTCGCCGCTCCCTCTCTTGTGCGTCTATTTACTGAGATTATAATATTCTGGATGGCCATTACAGAAAAATGTCGCACATCGTTGGGGGTGTAGTTATGTAATTGAAGTTCTTGTAGAAGCTGATAATAGGAAAGTAAGTGAAAGATGTTGCTTCATACAAACATTCAACAAACACTGAAACAACATGATTACTTACGTTCATTACATCCAATATTTGAA
>NC_140950.1:108207492-108237216 GCF_014529385.1 Adiantum capillus-veneris | reverse complement strand
AGGACTCGTCTACAGACAAGCTCAGATTTCGATGACAGAAACTTTTATGCGAACAAGAAGAATTTTTACAAAGCTAACCAATAAGACTTTCTTGAAGATGAAAGCAAGAAAGTCCGAGAGTTTAAGGAAGCTGGCCACTTGATCAAGTTTGATATTTTTTCAGGATACTCAGATGCTTCGAAGGCTTTGTCTTTTATACAACAGTTTTACATCGCTTTCGCGGGAGGACGCTATTCAGAGCACTCCAAGATTCGGAGAGTTGGCTCTTACTTTAATGGAATGCTCGTACTTGGTGGTCCACGCTTCTTTTAAACAAGACTGCGCCAGTTAAATGGCTGAAATTTAAGAAGCTTTTTATTTCTTCTTGGTTGACGCAAGAATATGAATGAGATGTACGAGCTGCTTGGAATCATCTTCGGATGACCAAGAAAGATACAATCAATGCTTATTGTGAAAGATTCTGGAGCTCTTTTCTACCCGCCTCTTCATTCAAGAAGATCTCATTCAGAGAACAGATTGAGCGGTTTACCTTGGGTCTGTCTACCTACAGAGATCCGAGATCACTGCTTGGAACAGAAGTCAGCTTCTATTCAGGAGTTGATGAGTCATGCGAAGCGGGGCTTTGCCATTCACTCTGGCAGTCTGACCTACCCCACAGATGAGGCCATGACACAACGAGCCGAACATACTTCTGGGAATGAAAGTAGAAAGAAAAAGAGCAACCCAGAGAAAAAGGATGCACCAAGCTTACTCATGAGGAGAGAGCTCGCTTCATCAGAGAGGGGAAGTGCTTTGGATGCGGGGAACATGGACATATCTCTGCGAAGTGCCCTAAAAAGGCAGAGAAAGAACAGAATGATAAAGACGACAACAGGCCTGAGAGTTAAGAGCAGCTGAGGACCGTGGCAAAAAGGCAGATAGAAAAACAGAACTGGTACCACATGGCGTGGAACCTACACCGAATCTAATGAATGAAAGTACAAACTTTGTCGCTTTTGGGCAAAGTGAAGGATCAGGAAGCTCTTTTGAAGGAGCCAAGGCCGACTTCTTTTCACTTGGAATTGGCGGCTCGATTGGGAATTACGCTCGACAGACTGACGCCACAGGTGAAGGTAGTTCGATCGGCACCCGGATGGGATGTTGTTATTACACCGAGCATTGGCAAACTTCGTTTGCAATGGCAGGGGTGTTTAGGGCACGCGAGTGACGTTCTACTCAGGATCCCTTGGTACCACAAGAACTACGCAGTGGTTGACTATCGGGCTGAGAAAGCGACTTTGATAAATGAAGGACTTAGAGATTGTACTTGATGAACTTCAGTTTCTTACTCATTCTTTTGGGAGAGAATTGAACGATGGATAAAGGTTGAACCTGATCAAAAGAACGCCAAGATTTTTCTCCACACTCATGCCGATTGCTTTTCAGAGGGCCTGAAGATCAAACCATTGATCTCATACCTGGAAGCACGCCACCGAATCGGCCACCTTACCGTGTGAGCCGAGTACAGAATGAAAAGATTATGAACCCAGTGAAAGACCTCTTGGAAAAGGGTCTTGTCCAGCCTAGTACTTCACTGTATTGCTCTCCAGTGTTGTTGGTTTTGAAGAAAGATGGATCTTTGAGAATGTGCATCGATTATAGCACTCTCAACGAAATCACCATTAAGAACAGATTTCCGATTCCTAGGATCGATGATATACTCGACAGGTTACAGGGATCCTTGTTCTTTAGCAGGATTGACTTAAAGAGTGGATATCATCAGATTAGGACAGCGCCAGGAGATGTCTACAAGACAGCTTTTCGGACGACTTTTGGGTTATTTGAGTTTTTGGTGATGCCTTTTGGCTTAACCAATGCTCCTGCGACATTTAACCTGATGACGGACAGGATTTTTCGAGAGTACACGCTATTTGTTGGCACTTTCTTTGACGACATCATTGTTTTCTCCAAGAATGAGGTAGAACACAGAGATCATCTGTTTCAAGTCTTTTAGGCATTACGAGATCACACGTTAGTGATTAATGCAAAGAAAAGTGAATTTTTCCTACTAGAGATACACTTTTTGGGGACACATTGTGTCAGCAGCAGGAGTGCAAATAGACCCCGCCAAGATAGAGATTATCCATGATTGGCCCGATTTGAGGAATGCCCATGAAGTAAAAGCTTCTTGGGATTGTGTTCGTACAGGGCGGTTCATACGAAAGTTTGCAGAGGTTGCTTCCCTTTGCATACCTTGACACAGAAAGGAGTACCCTTCTCGCGGGGACCCACAAAGGTGACTTCCATTCGGACATTGAAAGAGAAATTGACTACGGGAGCTATTTTGACTTGGCGGACTTGCAGAAGTCATTTGAAGTATATTGTGATGCTTGTGGTCGTAGTTGGGTACGGTCTTGATGCAAGAAGGCCATGTCATAGCTTACGAGAGCCGTTTGTTCTCTAGGCCGGAGATGACAACACAGATTTATGAGAAAGAGCTTTTGGCGATTATCCATGCTCTTACTCAGTGGCGGCATTACCTACTCGGAGCGGATTTCATTGTCTTTACAGACCATCAGAGTTCATGGCAAAGCAGCACAAGATGATTAAGAAGCATGGATGAATCGACTTCTTACTTAGCTGAGCTTGAGTGCAAAAGAGTACAAGAGCAGCATACGAGTGCTACAAGAGGAAAGCCACACAGACGAAGGAAAAGCTTGACAAGAACTAAAGGACAAAGGCATCAATGAAGGAGATCTTGTGCTAAGGTATGACAATCGATTCGATAATCGTTTTGATACCAAGTTTGAAACTAGATGGCAGGGGCCATACATAGTCAAGAAGGCTTTCAATTCAAGTTACTATCAACTTATGGACTTGAATGGGAAAGAGCACTCCAGGAAGGTAAACGGGTATCGCTTGAAGCCTTATTTGAGTCGCCTTCTACGAAAGGATCTACCAAAGATCTGTCAAAAGGCAGCTATCTCATGTAAGTATTGTTCCGTGAAGCATAAGTGTAACTCAAACCAAATTTCAAGGGGCCAAACAATGAAGAGCTTGTCAAGGACTCTGAAGCACTCTCTTCGGAAAAGATGCTTTATGATGGTACATGAATATACCATCATCTTCGGATGATAGCCGTTTTTCGGCTCTGTGTAATTTCCATAGCGAGTTACCTCACCCTATCAAATCACTCAAACATTGTGTTTTACCCTCACCCTTTCACTGTATATAGGTGTGTGTGAGTTAGGGGACTTTTCCCATATCTTCTTAAAAACCATCAATTAGCTAGTCACTGGGCTAGTTGAGCCAAAAAAATAAAAAAATAAAAAAAATAAAAATTATAAGTATATTATGGCCCATTTGTGTGTAAATATTTCATTGTATATAGGGCTTAAATAAAAAGATTTTTCATAATTATTTTGGTATTTATTTAAATATTTCTACCTATGGTGTGTTATTTATGCTATGTAGATTGACTCACCATTACCATATTTTTTCTTACCATTTTGCATACTTTTTATTCCATATAAGAATAATTTCATGCAAGCTTCTCTTATTTTTGATGTAACTCCATTCCAACAAAAATCCAAAAAAACTAGTTCTATTTATGTGTGTATTTTTTCACTATTGTGATTTTTTTTTTCTTCCTACATCTATTCTCTATTACTCTCATAAATTAGATCACCAAGATAATTAATCTTTTTATGGTAGACTTATAATGAGAGAGTTTATTTTGATCCTTTTATATTTTTTCCACCTATATTATTTATATTTGACATGTACATATTTTTTTAGACCCCTCAATATTTGATTTTCTTAGTTGTACTATTCACTTATATCATGATTTCAACAATATCTTCAATTATAGACTTACCAAATAAGGTCAAGGGTATGTGGCATGCATGCATGCACTATGGGGGGCTCACTCTTGGAGGTATTCAAAAGATCATCTAAAGAAAGACCTCACAAGGACTTTGTGCAGTGGAAAAAAAAATCGGTTTTGCCAAATTTTTAAAGATCACATGCTCTCCGAATTTCAAAAGGTGATACAAACAAAAGTTGTAGCTCGTGGGCTGAACTTTTACCTCAAATTTTTTCATATTTTTTTGAGCTACGAGCTGTGAGCTATGATTTTATTGGTGGACCCCAGTTTGCCCATGCTATGCAGCCACACTCCCTCTTCCACTTTATCATTTTCCTCTTTCACACACACTTCTCCACTAATCATCCCCACCTCTCTCACCACTCCTCTCTGCACCCTACTCACCTTCTTCTCAACCTTGAAGAATAAGAGAAACCATGGTGAATTCATGTCTCCTACACACACTTCCATTTCGAAATTGACCAGCTAGTCTCATTTTTCCTCATCCATATTACTTGTATCTAAAAAAAAAACCACAAAATTCAGCCTCTTCTCTTAAAAGACAGCACCATGTTGATTGATTACTCATATTCAATCACCTTGGCTCTCAAGGAAGGTCAAGAGTGGAGAAAAAACGTACCGTCAAAGCTAGTGGACCGTCAACAAGCGTCAAAATTGACTCTACTCAAGACACTTGGAGCATCAACATTGTAAGAAATCCATATTTTCTTATCTATTAAGAGTTTTTTCTTCCTTATTTGTATCCTACTTGGATACTCCCATTGTAAATATCCAATTCCATTTGTAAATCAATAAAAATACTAACTCTACTAATTTACTAACACTAACCTAGTATGAAAAGTCCTATCACCTCCACTTCTCTCCTCTCTCTTTTCTTCATCTACCCCCTCAACTTCTTGATAATTCCAAGCAAAAGAAATTAGATAAGTGCTAAAAATCTAATCCAACCATGGTTAGAGGAGTAACCCTAGCCCTCAAAATTACTATAAAAGGAGGGTGTAGCTAGCACAAAAGGGGAGAGTCATAAGCAAGAGCACTATGCTATAGCTTGAGAAGCCAAGCTCAACCTCTCTAGAAAGAGCTCTTGAGTGCAAGCTCATTGTTTTATGCATGTGCATGTGTTGTAATAGGGGTGATTAGGAAGGGAACTCTATGCCATTGTAAGAGAGAGAGTGATCATTCAATTGAGAATATGAAATCTATCATTTTTCCTACTAGCGTAAGTCCAACATTTGCTAAATCAAGGAGGGTGGATTTTGACTAAGCATGATACTTTGCCTCTCTTTCAACGTGAAGTAATGGACAACAATGATGTGTAAGTGTCTTGGTGTTTTCTTTAAGTTCTTGATAGCTTGTCTCTGGGTGTTGTCATCAATTTAGCTATAAATCCCACATACTGTAAGAGGGCCACAGGGTGGAGAGGACTCCCCTGGCCTTAAGACAGTGATTGGGGTGGCTTTTCTTGTGATGTGTTGTTGTGTAATTTACTCAAGCTATGTTGAACAAATACTAATCTCACTTTGATTGGTCATGACAGATTTGTAAGAAGGTATTAATGCAACAAGCACCCTCTTCCTCTTCTCTCTCTTTCTTACATATATAATTGTGTTTGCTTGATCACTGCCGATACATTTTAAAGCAACTCGAGCACTCTCTCTCTCTCTCTCTCTCTCTCTCTCTCTCTCTTTACGTGTCCTAGTTCGCATCCAAAACTAGGTGGTGTCCCAAATTTGTGTAGGGTTAGGGTGTGGGTTTGTGTGTGTGTTTGTTGTTTTTCCAACCTCAATCAAATTGAGCAGCAGGAGCCTAGAAGAGTGCTTGGAGGCCACTCTTCTCGTTGCCCGCCCTGGACCCTGAAATTGGTGCCCTCACTGAGGAACCAACTTGTGTATGTTTTTGTGTAGGATCAATGTTTAGAATAGTGAAGTAGTTTGCATGAATCACGAGAATTTGTATGATTCTTTTATTTCGATTGCAAGGCAAAAGGTATACATAATTGTTAGTACTAAGTTGCAATTTCAACGGGTAATTCGTAGAATTTTAGGTTCTCTTAGGTAATCCGAAATAAATGCTTCGGTAAATCCTTTTATTTTGCCTCTCATTAGGTACGATTTTAGTTTTGATGTATATATCTTTGTTCTATTTTAAGCTTTAGGTTATGTATAGAGCATGGGTAATGGCCCATAAATTTTCTCTTTTTACTTCACACCACATATTAGGATAATATTGCATTTAGTAGAAAGATACATTTTTAGCAGCATATGGTGTTGATGTTTGGGGCTGAAAGAACAGGGGAAATTTTTGCATTTCCACAACCTGTCATTCTACCTCTCATCAACTACCACACTTCTTTTAATGTACATGTATTCATTTTATTTTAAAATGAAGTGCAGCCAAAAAAATAGTATGTATGATTGGCTTTTTCTTTGTCCACGTTTGTTACAAAAACAAAAAAACGATCATTTGTTCTAACAAGGAGTGTGTGCATTGAAAATTCAATCTTTAAAGATCTAGCCCTATTATCGATTGAGTTGCAGGAGCAGGTAGTAAAGCGTCTCTCTCATAACAAGAGGGTGGTGAAGCTAAGACGAAAGGTCCTGCGTGTGGATTCCATTTTCCTTTTTGTTGGGCACTAAGGAAGACCGTACATTCATCCAAATAGTGTGTGCCCTAAGATTGGTAAATAGAGTGAAGTTTGGTGTTTGGCGAGTGCATTTCACCATTGAGGAAGACTCTTCAGGAAACTTGCGGTCAGAGTTCATGCTTCATAGACTCACGTTTGGTGAATTTTTCGCTCATTTGCGTCTTATTAATAGTCTTCCTTTCACTCTGAACAAAGGAGATAGGGAGCTATTTAGGGCTTGTCTTAATAAAGAGAGCATAGAGAAGATTGCAAATTTGTATAAATTCTCATCCTTCTCTACTTTCTATGACACTTTGTTCATAGAGACATTGTAAATCTCTTGATGCTTATGAATGACTTAACCATAATCCTAAGGAGTTTTTGTCCAGGAGTTTTGTAGCACAAGTGGAGCCTTTAAATCTTGCAAGCTTAATTGGACTTGAGGAGGATGTTCTTTATGAAATTGTGAGAAGGTTGCCTCATTCCGATTATGTGGAACTCGAAGGAAAGGAGCTCCTAGTCAATTGCTACTTTCTCACAGCCTTCGACGGGCATGAAGATCTAGTTTTTATACAAACCGCTTGTGCATTGGGAATTGTAGAGCAAGTGCAATTCATTACTTGGGACGTGGTTGCTCTTCTAGATCCAGAAAATGAAGTTTTAGATATTTCTGTATATCGCCTTAGCTTTGAAGAATTTCAACGCTTCTTAGAGCTCATAAATAGTCTACCCTTTTGTTTTGATCAAACAAATTGAGATCTCATTGAAGCTTGGATAGCTAAAGAAGAAAACCTAGAGTGGTACTTTCTTACTTCTTCATTTGCAGGCGAGTGGTTCTAAATTTCTATTGTATCCCTTGTTGCAACTCGTGTTGTAATCTTTCATAATAATGGAAAGCCAACGCCAAATGTCCGGATACCCTCTTTTCTTTGGAGAGCCTGGAGAGGATGCATAATTATTTTTAGCAAATTTCAAGATGTCTTGCCGTATCAAGAGGATAGTAACTGATCAAGAGCGCGTAGAAATGTTTGAGGTGGTCCTTAGGAAAGATGCTAGCACTTGGTTTGACTCTTTACCTGAGGAAGTTAAGAGGAATTACACAGAAGTTTTGAATCATTTCAAGAGATACTTCCTTGATCCCCAAAACACTCAAAAACTATGGCAAGACATTGTTTCTCATAAGCAAAAAGATTTAGATGACTACTACTTGTACAAGCAAGAGTTTCTACGTCTTTGGGCTCTATGGATACGAAATGTTGCCAACCCTGGTGATGGTGCAAAATTTCTAAAGAAGGAGAGATTCATAGCTTGACTCTTTCTTGATCTTAAGGTAAAGGTGGAGGCGGATGCACCTGCCATCTATGATGCAGCTGAAATTAGAGCTTCCAAGAAGTATAGGAAACTCAAGTGCCTAAGGGAGAGGTTCCAATAGAAGGTCTTAAACCCAAAAGTAAGTCACAAGCATCGACATCTAGGGAGCTTCCTGAGGTAACAGTTGAAGTAATCGAGAAGTTAAATGAATCTTTAAGTAGCCTGTCAATTCACCTTGCACAAGCTGTAGGTCCAAAAGGACAAGTAAGGAAGTCTGAAGAGCGAGATCCACGACCTAGGAGAGTCTTATAATGTTGGAATTGCGGAGAGTCTGGACATGGGATGTATAATTGTCCTTGGCCCATCGGGAGCCAGGGAGACCTAACTTGAATTACCCAGTGATGAATGCAGGGGAAGGAACTAGTCAGCAACTACGGCTTCTACAAAGGCCAAATGGAGCAAGACCACCTCCACAAGGTGTGGAAGGAGTTCCACCTTTGCCAGACCCAAATGTGCATGTGGTAGAGGTGACAAATTCAAAAGAGGTTGACATAGAAGCAAATGGCACTAAGCGTGGCCGTGGAAAAGGGAAGGAGAAAGAAGGTGTTAGGGAATAAAGGCCTAAGTGCCTTGTACTTATTAACTTATAAGTTAAAAGACTTATAAGTGAGGGGGCCCAAGTGTGAATGGCCCCCTAGTCACTTACTCATATACTCAAAGATCAAGCCCAAAATGTATCTATCGTGACTTTTCCCAAACTTCTACGCGTTCTCTCTCTCTCTCACGTATTTTTTCTCTGCGTGTGCTTCTTCTGCGCCACTCTCCTCTTCTCCTTCACTCTCATTGCATAGAGTAGCAAGTGGGCTCTCTCTCCTGCTCCCCCACACATGGTATCAGAGCTTTAGGGTTTCCAAGAGAGCCATTTTCGCAACACAGATCAGAATTCTGTTCTTGCTCGCTGCGGGAAGGATATTCAACCGTTTTCGATCAACTCTGTCGCGAAGGGATCCTCTCACCGTGTAGAATCGACCTCTGGTGACAGTTTCCCCAAAATTAGGGTTTCAAAAACTGGCGAACAGCAGCCTATTTCTGCTGAAATTGACCAATTTCGGGGTCAATTTGATGCAATTTCATTAGGACCAGTCTCACAGGTCAATCTTACAGGTGTTTCCACCAACGAGGTTCTGAAAATTCAGCAAAACAGGTGTTTACAGGTCTGTTTTTTGCCCTAAAACAGGGAATTTCAGCAAGCAAATGATGTATACACCTTGTGCAAACCTTTTGGTAAGGGTTTGGCAGTGAATGTACGCCGTTTTGGGGTGATTTCGCGTGAAATTTGCTCGCTGTTTTTCTGTAACAGCAAGCTGTTTTTGCCCGATTGCGCACATTTGGGGCGTGTTTAGGTCGGCAAAACAGGGTTTCAGTGTTTGCAATCACTCAGAATGGCTTCTAGCAGTGAAAGTGGCAATTTGTTGCACATTCGCAAGCTTGAAGGGGCCCATAACTTTGCTATATGGAAGAAGCAATGTTATAATGTGATGTTGCAGAAGAAACAGGCGAAACCTATTAAGTTACAGGGTGTGAAACCGGATGATATGGAGGTTGAAGAATGGGAAGAAGTGGACGAGTTGGCTCGATCCACGATCATGCTTTCGGTGTCTGACAATTTACTTTTCAATGTAGAGAATGAGCAGACAGCATGGGGCATGTGGAAGCGTTTAGACGAGTTGTATGCACAGCAGAGTGCTGCCAGTAAAGTGTATTGGCTTAAGAAGCTTATGGATCTCCGCATGAAGGAGGGCACGCACATGTCAGTGCACCTCAATGAATTCAATTCTATTTTCAGCCAACTGACAGAGCTGAAATTCACGATTGATGAGGAGTTCAAAGCTACTTTTCTGCTATGCACATTGCCCGAGAGTTGGGATGTATTCCGGACAGCTCTTAGTAACTCAAGTGCGTCACTTAAGTATGCAGATGTAGAGAGTTCTCTCTTGATGGAAGAGATAAACAGGAAGAACACCACAGGTGGGTCTTCTAATGCATTGCACTTGAGAGGCAGGTCTCAACAGAGGGAGAAATCTGACAGTAAGGACAGGGCACGCAGCAAATCTCGTAGGAAAGATGTTGTGTGTCATCATTGTGGAAAGAAAGGGCATTATAAACGGGAATGCTATGAGTGGAAGAAAGAGAAGAACAAGGGTGCTGAAACTGATGCAAAGGACAAGGGAAATGCCAAGAAGAGCACTGTGTTGATTGAGGAAATCAATGTTGCTAGTAGTTGTGACAGTGACAGCAGCACTGATGTACTCAATGCCTCTTCTGTGGATGCACATACCCTTGCTATGGGTTCTGATGTGGACATGCATACTTGGATTCTTGATTCATGTGCCTCCTTTCATGTAACACCTCATAGGGATTGGTTTACACAGTACTCAGGCGAGGTGCAGGGCACTGTTTATTTGGGAGACAACTATGCATGTGACATTGCAGGTATTGGCAGTGTCCAGTTTTCCTTTGCTGATAGTATGACTTTTGTTTTGCACAAAGTGCGCCATGTGCCACAACTCAAGAAGAGTTTGATTAGTACAGGGCAGATGATGCAGGCTATCACACCACTTTTGGTGATAGCAAGTGGAAAATTTGTAAAGGGGCCCGGATTGTAGCCAAGGGTTGTAAATCGGACACTTTGTATCCTTTGCATGTATCTAGTGTGCGTGACCATGTTGTCGCCGTAACCGAGCAGCCAAGTGTTTCTTTGTGGCATGGCCGGTTGGGACACATGAGTAAAAGAGGAATGGAAACTCTGTCTCGTTGTGGCTATTTGCCGTGTTTGAGGTATGCTGATTTTCTCATTGTGAGCACTGTATTTATGGTAAGCACAGTCAAAACACCGCACAAAAGGTCCCTTTCTTTGAAGTCTGACAGGTTAGACTTGGTGCATTCCGATGTATGTGAAATGCCACAGTTGTCCTTAGGGGGAAAGAAATATTTTGTCTCGTTTATCGATGATGCTACACGTAAGGTGTGGGTGTATCCAATACATGCTAAAAGCGATGTTTTGGATACTTTCAAGAAGTTTCTTGCGTTTGTTGAGAATCAAACTAACAAGAAGCTTAGGTCTTTGCGCTCAGACAATGGGGGGGAGTATGTATCAAAAGCATTTATTGACTTTTGTGCTACTAAAGGTATTAAAAGAGAGCTCACGGCTCTTTTTAATCCCTCTCAGAATGGAGTTGCAGAGAGGTTGAACCGGACTATCCAAGAGAAAGTTCGGAGTATGCTGTCACATGCTGCATTACCTCATGGTTTTTGGGCAGAAGCTGTGCAAACAGCTATTCACTTGATTAATCGCTCACCTAGCAAGGCTTTGGGTGGAAAGGTGCCTGAGGAGGTGTGGTCTGGCAAGCCACCCTCATATGCACATTTAAGAGTGTTTGGTTGTGAGGCCTATGTTCACATCCGGAGTGAACTGCGCACCAAACTAGAACCAAAGTCTCATAAATGCATTTTCCTAGGATATGGTGAGGATGGTGAAATGGGGTATAGGTTATGGGATCCCGCATTACGGAAAATCATTCGCAGCAATGATGTCATCTTCAATGAGAATTGCATGCACAAACAGCCCACAAAGGTCGAGGAAGTGCGTCGGGTTGTTTTTCGTGAAGATGTTACATATGGACAGCCAAGAAGGCCCAATGTTCAGCAGCCTTTACATGCTGAAAATGGTGCTGAAAATCAGCCATTAGCTGTTGAAAATCAGCCCCAACAAGTTGCCATTGATGCACCATAGGTAGGGGAACAGGTTGATGCTCCTAGACCGCCCGTTGTTGCGATGCAACCGCCTGAACAGCCTGCTGTTTTTGATGGTTTACAGGCTGAAAATCCACCTGTTATGGATCATTGGGTGCGTAGGTCTACTCGGGTGACAAGGCCCCCCGATAGATATGAACCGTCTTTGGACTATGTCATGCTCACTGATTGTGGTGAGCCGTCTTGCTATAAAGAGGCTATGCAACGGGAAGACAGTAAGAAATGGTTCAAAGCAATGGTTTCGGAAATGCAGTCTTTGGAGAAAAACCATACATGGGACTTGGTTGATTTGCCTAAAGGGCATAAGGCTCTGCCATGTAAATGGGTTTACAAGACCAAGGTCACATCTGATGCTTCTTCTAAGTACAAGGCACGTTTGTTTGCTAAAGGGTACAAGCAAAAGCATGGTGTTGATTTTGATGAGATTTTTTCTCCTGTTGTAAAGCTTGCCACATTACGTCTTGTTTTAGGCCTGGTTGCTTCTGAAGATATGGAGTTAACACTAGTTTGGTAATGGGACACTTTTATGTCCTGTTAAGTGACCATTTTCTTTGAATTATGTCAAGAGTTTCAAAATGGATTTTTAGGTGCTATCTGTCTAGAAAGTTGTCTCATGAGCTGAAAAAAACTTGACATTTTTTTGGAATATCATTTCCATCTTTAACCTTGTTTTTGCACAACATTTCACAACCTAGACTGTGTGAAAAAACGGGTCCTGTTTTGGCTTTTTTCAATTTTTGCAACTATACCACTCTAGAATTCATGTTTGTGAGGTCTATAATGCTAGAGAACTATCTTTAGTAGTCCTCAACATGTCCTGATGCTTCTAGGGAGAAATAAATGTTAAAGTTGTAAGTTATGACCAAATTACAAAAATTTTTAAATCCTGTTTTTTAGCCAATTTTAGCTCTTCTATGATATTTTTAGTGGCTTTCATGATATCCAAATGCTGTTTTGATTTTCTATGTTGCATATTGTAACATAAAGCTAATATTCCTTGAGTTTTGGGGCACCTAATACCCTATTTTGCATAGTAGACAACGATGGTTGATTTTTTCAATTATAGAAGAAAAAGAAACATTCTAGTATATCAAGTATAGCTTTTTCAATATTGTTAGTTTCTTGTGACAACTATATGCATTTTGTAGGTAATAACCATATCTAGTCATAAGGATAAAATTTGGCTAGATATTGAATAGTTTTTATGAGATTCTACAACTCATAATGTTGAACCCAGTTTTTTCATGTTTGTTGTATTAAAGTACTTCATCTTTGTCCCCAAGATTCCCCTTGGTAAGAGATGTATTATTCTTTTGACATGCTCCATGTCTCCTTATGAACCTAAAGGACAATAGGGAACTAAGAAAATATGCATATATTATTTGTATTGAGCGTGGCTATAGAAACTTTGATGATAGGTTTGCAGAATGGTAAAAATTCAACTTTTTTGTACCTATTTATTTTGGCAAAACAAAAAATAGTGAGTGAGAAGCAATCATATGTTCCGATCACCAACCCATTGAAGTTAACTAGGGAATTTATCTCAAGTCCTACAAAAATCCCTAATCTTATTTTTATGCAACAAAACGTAAGAAATGACTGTTTTGATGAAAATGTACTGGTCCATCAATTTTGGAGGCTTGGTGTGACCAAAAGATGAGAAATTTTACAAGTTTCTTATTTTTTCCATGTGTAGTAGGCTTAAACTATAACCTCATGAAAGGATTTTACAAAATGAGTGGATCTACTATGGTTTTGGAGGTTTTTTTCAAAACCCTGAAAGGACACTTTTATGTCTTATTAGGTTACCAACCTAGTGTTAAAGCAAATGGATGTCAAAACAGCGTTTTTGCATGGCGATTTGCTTGAGATGATCTATATGATGCAGCCAGAAGGTTTTGTGTCAAAGGGGCAAGAGAAGAAAGTATGTCGACTCTTGAAGAGCTTGTATGGTTTGAAACAGTCTCCCCGTGCATGGTATCACAAGTTTGATACATTCATGAGGTCTCAAGGATACAAAAGAAGTAATTCTGATCACTGTTTGTATATCAAAACGGCAAGTGATGGATCTCTTCTATTGCTGATTTTGTATGTTGATGACATTCTTATTGCGGGTAAAAATGTCACGGAGTTGGATGCATTACAGCAAAGCTTAAAGAATCGCTTTGACATGAAGGATCTTGGTGATGCTAATCATATTTTGGGCATGTGTATCTCTCGAGATAGACCCAACAGGCGTCTGTATCTATCTCAACGAGATTTGTTAATAAGGTGCTACATCGTTTTCATATGGATGGGGGAAAGGCACTTGGTACTCCGCTGCCTCCATATGTAAAACTGACTGCACATGACTGCCCAAACACAGATGATATGCGGGCTGAAATGGCCAAGATTCCTTATGCATCAGCCGTTGGCAGTTTGATGTATGCTATGGTTGCTACACGTCTGGACATTGCATTTGCGGTGGGAGTGGTAAGCAGGTACATGAGCAATCCTGGCAAAAAGCATTGGGAAGCAGTGAAGTGTATCTTGAGTTACTTGAAAGGCACTAAAGACTTGTGCATTTGTTTTGGGAAGGGTGAGACATCTGTGCATGGCTTTACAGATGCAGATTTTGTTGGACATCCAGATTGCAGGAAGTCTACCTCTGGATATGTGTTTACATTCACAGGAGGTGCAGTTTCTTAGATTTCTAGACTGCAAAAATGTGTTGCTTTGTCTACCACTGAGGCTGAGTATGTGACTGCCACTGAGGCATGCAAAGAAGCTTTGTGGCTCATGCGTTTGGTAGAAGAGATCGGCATTAAGTCACCGGTTCCTGTGCTACACTGTGATAGTCAGAGTGCTATTATGCTTGCAAGGAATCCTGTTTTTCATGCCAAGACAAAGCACATAGAGGTGAAGTATCATTTTATCAGGAGTGTGCTTGATGACAAGAGCATTACACTTGTCAAGGTGCACACAGATGACAATCCTGCAGATCTTTTGACCAAGAGTCTTCCAGCAGAGCGGTTTGCACATTGCCGTCAGATGATGGGTGTTGGATGAGTAAGTGCATGATCAGCTGATGTATCATAGTTAGCTGATTCTTTGTTCTCCCAAGGTACATTGCCTTTAGGTGGGAGGTTGTTAGGGAATAAAGGCCTAAGTGCCTTGTACTTATTAACTTATAAGTGAGGGGGCCCAAGTGTGAATGGCCCCCTAGTCACTTACTCATATACTCAAAGGTCAAGCCCAAAATGTATCTATCGTGACTTTTCCCAAACTTCTACGCGTTCTCTCTCTCTCTCTCACGTATTTTTTCTCTGCGTGTGCTTCTTCTGCGCCACTCTCCTCTTCTCCTTCACTCTCATTGCATAGAGTAGCAAGTGGGCTCTCTCTCCTGCTCTCCCACAGAAGGAGTCACGTCACAAAGTGATCATGGACGAGAAAAAAAGGCAAAGGAAACCAAGGAAACCAAGAGGACTCGACGTCGTATCAACCTCAAAGACTTCCCTCTTGGATATGGTATGGCTCTATACAACTTGTTGGAAGACATGAGAGGTAAGGGTCCTGATATCTCATGGCCTCAGTTTCTTGCATTATGTCCACAAGTTAGGAGGGATTTAACAAAGACAGTTAGCACTAGGAGAAAGGTAAAAGAGAGTGTGCCTGTTGTAAAAATTTCACAAGCTGAAATGAATGAGAATATTACACTGGTGCTAGATTGTTACATCAAAGGAAGATTGGTTAGGAAAGGTCTAGTGGATGGGGGTGCACAAATTTGCATCATGACAGAGGGACTCATGTAAAGACTAGGCATGCACATCTATGAGACGCTTGAAATCAAAGTAAAAATGGCAAACAATAGCAAGGCTAGGTGTGTAGGCATTCGTAAAAATGGCTTTGTAGAGGCCTTTGGCATTAAGAAGGCGGTGGATTTTTATGTTATGTCGACCAAGGGGAGTGGTTATCCATTTATCCTAGGAAGACCATGGCTAATGAAAATGCGAGCTTTGCAGGATTGGGAGAGTGGAAAGCTAATTTGCAGGAATGACAATCATAAGAAGGTTGTCTTTGACATGAAGGAGCAACGCTAAGAGGAGCTCCATGAAGAATCATCTCAAAGTGAGGTGGAGGAAGGCTGGACCGATAGCACTTCAGAAGGAGAAAGTAGCGACAGCATTACTGAAGAGGAGTCTCCCATTGAAGTCATGGGGGTAAGGCTTAAGCCAAACAACCAAGAGACCTCTTACACAGGTTTGGAAGAGGTAGGTTCCCAAGAGAACCAAAAAGTGGAAGATGAAAGAATGCTAGAAGGTATGTTATCTACAACACTTACAAAGGATGGAAGAGAGTAGCTTAAAGGTGTGTTAAGGAAATTTCCTAGGCTTTTTGCTAAAGACTACACTGATGTGCGTGGAGTAGATGCTGTTCAACACAAAATTGAGTTGAAGCCAGAGGCCACACCTAAGGCTCAGAAGCTACGAAGGCTAGGAGTCATCAAGGAGCAGGCTTTACTCAAGGAGGTAAGAAAGCTTCTAGCAACAGGTTTCATTTATCCAGTGGAGAATTCAGAGTGGGTCTCTCCGTTGTTGTCACTCCTAAGAAAAATGGCAAGTGGAGGGTGTGTGTGGATTACCGTCCACTCAATGAGGCAACAATGAGATACTAAATGAGGTAGCTGGTCACGAGAAGTACACTGTGTGTGATGGCTACTCAGGTTACTTTCAAATAGGTATAGCATTGGAAGATCAGTTGAAAACAACCTTCATCACTCCTTGGGGTTGTTATGCTTTTAGAGTCATGCCATTTGGACTGACGAATGCTTCTGCAACTTTTCAACGCTTCATGAACATGGTGTTTCAAGCATTCTTTGGAAAGTCCATTAGGGTTTTTTATTGATGATTTTTGCATTTATAGCTCAAAATCATTGCATTTACAAAGGGTAGAAGAAGGTTTAAAGAAGCTCTACGACATGGGAGGTCAACTCAAGCCCGACAAGTGTCACATAGGTGAGGATGAAGTGATCTTGCTTGGTCACAAGGTTTCCTATAAAAGCATTGAGGTGGATCCTTCAAAGGCAAAGGCTCTTGTTGAGCTCCCATCACCCAAGAATCTCAAAGAGGTCGTGTCTCATTCATTCAAAAGGTGAAGTATATGTCACGCTTTATTCACTTAGCTTCGGAGTTGCTTCATCCTTTGCAAAAGTTGACACAACAAGTAGAATTTGCATGGTCTTATGAGCTTGAAGAGTACTTTTGTAACATTAAAGTCATTTTGTCAGAGCTACCA
The DNA here is from genome assembly GCF_014529385.1 of Adiantum capillus-veneris. NCBI lineage: Eukaryota > Viridiplantae > Streptophyta > Polypodiopsida > Polypodiales > Pteridaceae > Adiantum > Adiantum capillus-veneris. The sequence goes on along the minus strand of NC_140950.1, from coordinate 108,220,330 downwards.
ACACTCATGCCTCCTTGTTGGGAGTACACATTCTTTGTTAGCTCTAGTGTTGGGAGGGAAACAATTGGTGCAGTTTTATTACAACAAGATCCCCACAGTACCAGGATGCGGCCCATCTACCTTGCTAGTAGGGTAATGAATGCTTTGGAGAGGCTACACGGAGGCAGAACTCATGATGCTTTCTCTCATGTTTGCGGTGAGAAAGTTTAGATCCTACTTGCTACCAAAACCTTTTGTAATTCTCACTGCAGAAAATTTGTTTCCTTGGGTGTCATCTCAAATGAATCTTAGCACTAGGATCTCAAAGTGGATTATGGAATTTGCACCCTACTCACCTTCTTCTCAACCTTGAAGAATAAGAGAAACCATGGTGAATTCATGTCTCCTACACACACTTCCATTTCGAAATTGACCAGCTAGTCTCATTTTTCCTCATCCATATTACTTATATCTAAAAAAAAAAACCACAAAATTCAGCCTCTTCTCTTGAAAGACAGCACCATGTTGATTGATTACTCATATTCAATCACCTTGGCTCTTAAGGAAAGTCAAGAGTGGAGAAAAAACGTGCCGTCAAAGCTAGTGGACCGTCAACAAGCGTCAAAATTGACCCTACTCAAGACACTTGGAGCATCAACATTGTAAGAAATCCATATTTTCTTATCTATTAAGAGTTTTTTCTTCCTTATTTGTATTCTACTTGGATACTCCCATTGTAAATATCCAATTCCATTTGTAAATCAATAAAAATACTAACTCTACTAATTTACTAACACTAACCTAGTGTGAAAAGTCCTATCATCTCCACTTCTCTCCTCTCTCTTTTCTTCATCCACCCCCACCAACTTCTTGATAATTCCAAGCAAAAGAAATTAGATAAGTGCTAAAAATCTAATCCAACCATGGTTAGAGGAGTAACCCTAGCCCTCAAAATTGCTATAAAAGGAGGGTGTAGCTAGCACTAAAGGGGAGAGCCATAATCAAGAGCACTATGCTATAGCTTGAGAAGCCAAGCTCAACCTCTCTAGAAAGAGCTCTTGAGTGGAAGCTGATTGTCTTATGCATGTGCATGTGTTGTAATAGGGGTGATTAGCAAGGGAACTCTATGCCATTGTAAGAGAGAGTGATCATTCAATCGAGAATAAGAAATCTATCATTTCTTCTACTAGTGTAAGCCCAACATTTGCTGAATCAAGGAGGGTGGATTTGGACTAAGCATGGATACTTTGCCTCTCTTCCAACGTGAAGTAATGGACAACAATGATGTGTAAGTGTCTTGGTGTTTTCTTTAAGTTCTTGATAGCTTGTCTCTGGGTGTTGTCATCAATTTAGCCATAAATCCCACATACTGTAAGAGGGCCACACGGTGGAGAGGACTCCCCTGGCCTTAAGACAGTGATTGGGGTGGCTTTTCTTGTGATGTGTTGTGGTGTAATTTACTCAAGCTATGTTGAACAAATACTAATCTCACTTTGATTGGTCATGACAGATTTGTAAGAAGGTATTAATGCAACAAGCACCCTCTCTCCTTCTCTCTCTTTCTTACATATATAATTGTGTTTGCTTGATCACTGCCGATACATTTCAAAGCAACCCGAGCACTCTCTCCTCTCTCTCTTCTCTCTCTCTCTCTCTCTTTACGCGTTCTAGTTCGCATCCAAAACTAGGTGGTGTCCCAAATTTGTGTAGGGTTAGGGTGCGGGTTTGTGTGTGTGTTTGTTGTTTTTTCCAATCCCAATCCAATTGAGCAGCACGGGAGCCTAGAAGAGTGCTTAGAGGCCACTCTTCTCGTTGCTCGCCCCGGACCGCCTCACTATGAAAGACAAAGGGAAAGGAGAGGCTTTTTCCAAAGCTTAGTATGCGATACTACGGACCTTTCCAGATCACTGACAAGATAAATGATGGCTCCTTCGGATTGAAATTGCCAGATACTTGGAGAATTCACAATGCATTGCATGTGAGTCTCTTGAAACTTGTTAAGGGTGATATGCCTGATGATGGGGAGTTTGATGAGCAACCCGAAGTGGAAGAAAACGAGGAGATCCTTGTTCCTGTACAGATTTTGGCACATAACGATACGAAGAAAGGTAAAGTCCGAAGGTGGTTCTTGGTTAAGTTCAAGAACTTTTCTGCATTTGATGTGAAGTGGATGGAGGAGGAGGACCTAACAGATACTCCTCGGATTGTGAAACTTTACCTCGATGTTTTGATTTAGCATAGTCTACTCCAAACGGAACCCAGAATTCAACTTGGCCGGAGATCTGGTGCGATGGGATGTACAAGAGGGGAGTCACTCCGCTCCTTTGTCAACAGATGCCTTGATTTTGATACTAAAATCACTGATGTCTCTTTGAGCTTCAGGGATACTGAGAGCTGACAGTATTCTGCTGGATGACTTCATGAAATGGAATTCGTGATAATGATACTGATTAGTTCTTGACTTCTCGTGAGTGTAGGAATTGATAGTCGAAATGACTGCAACATTCTGGTTTGATTCATCTCGAATAGACATGGTTGCAATAGGGGTTAGTTAATCGGACATCGATGAGGTCCCGATTGGACCTAGATGGGATTGCTAGCTACATTGCCGATAAATCATGGTCTAAGATCCGAATGAATGTTGAATGTCATGGGATGTCCTGTGATGTCTGGTGATGTCGTGTGATGTCGTATGATGTGACTGTCGATTTTGTACATGTGCTAGATGTGTGTTCCTAGTACGTAGGTACTAACAGTCAGTGTCTGCTAAGACGGTTTGTGGCTTTTGTCGGTTTTGCAGGCGTAATCGCGGTCGATTACAATGCTTTCAAGAGGGGGGTATGTCACAAAGTGATGACGTGGCGGACAACAGAAATCCTAATTTCTCCCAGAAACCCTAAAAATCTTGCAAACCCTAATTTTCCTTAATTTTTCGAAAATCGCGGAGGTTATTAAATTGTTTAAAAAAAAAAAATAAAAAAAAAAATGATGAGCGACGTGAATTTCGCTTTTGAAGAGAATGCTTTTTTTTAAAGAAAAAAAAGGAGAACTTGAGAGAGAAGAGCTTTTGAGCTCTTATGCTTTTTATTTTAAAAGCTTTTGGGGCTCTGCTTTTGGGCATCCCTTGTATCTTTAAATATGTGGAGAGGACTTCACTTCTCAGAGCATCTGGACGTAGAGTCTGAGAGTGAAACCCTAGCCACTCTCTTGTACTTTGATTTGATTAATATAAAAGAAATACCGAAAGGGCGTAAAGAATCTTATCAAAGAATCTTCGTGTCCCAACCCCGTACTTATTAGCCACCCCCACCCTTAGTCCATCACGTATCAGGCGCGCTCCCATCTTCATGGCTCTATCTTACGAGGCATAAGCCATTGTTTTTCTCAGAAGCAGTGTCATGTAGTGGTGGAAGTCTATAGCTACCAAGCCGCACACTCCAAGGACTTGGCAACATAGTTACAGGGCATTTTGAGGTCTTCGTTCCCATTCCAAGTTCGCGTTCCGAATCCCCGTTCTGTGTTTCGGATGTGAGTATCCGTAATAGGGAATGGCATTTCATGCCTGTTGTCGGTCCCTTCCTGTTCCGATTTCTCGTTCTGGGTAACTATGCTTGGCTAGCTTTTAAGAAAATTTTTGCTCGAAGTTGCATGCCTTCAGACATCTTCCTTTGGAGTGCGGGGTATTTTGAAATGCTTGCCATGGAAACGCTAGCAGATTACAACTTGAAATTTTTCAACATCTCTCAAGAGGTGTCTCTTCTCAAACCGATAACCTTGGAGGCCAGTGTGATTGCTATGTCTTGGGACTACCATCACCGCTACATGAACATTGTCTGTCGAAGAGCGTATGGACCATGTTGCGGTCGGCTACAACCTTATGGATGAAATCTAACCCTAATTTGATGTAAGTTTTAGGATGAAAACCATGTCGACTTTCAAGCTCGAATGATGTCGAGAATGCTTTTTCACTTTGATTTAGCAGTTTTCTGAATTTCGTTTGAGAACTTGTTTGGTGATCTTGTTTGGAATTTGTTTGAAATGGATGGTATCTGTTTTAAACGTGTCTTGGTGCCGATTTGAATTGTTTGACTCTGGTTTCAATAATTGGTGATTTACTCCCGGGAGGAGTGAAGAGAATTGATGTTTGAGAATGCTTGCACATACTCATGGCGACAACCTCCAACGTGTCGAAGTGAAACGTGCGATCTGCGGTAGCACGACGGGCAAGGACCAGTGCGGTAGGCAAAGCACGCGGCGTGCACAATGGAGTAGCGAGCGATGCCCCTCACAACAACCCACCTCGTATCCCAAAAAAGAAAAAACTAGACATCTCTACACACACATCTATGGTTCTCTACAGCAGATTTCTCCTCCCACACAGATTTCCTATCTATATTAAGAGCAGTCTATTACTCCATATGAAGCATGCGTTACTCTCTTTAGGAGAGATTTTTTCCCCTTGAGGCGTATTCAGTTGTTACCGTCTTTCAGATTTGCCCTTGTGGCTAAGTTGTATCAGCATTTACAGTTTTATTTCCTGAACTGAACAATTCTCTCTCTCTCTCTCTCCCCTTGTCCCAACCCTATGTGTCCGTGGACAAGCTACACCATAGCATGGTTCAGTCAGTTCAGTCAGTCTAGATTAGTAGTGATCTGGCACTTTTGTGAGTCTATTCGTAGAACGTGCATGCCCAGTCACTTAGCATAGATGCATATCCTCCGGTTGCACACAGCATGATCATCAAAATTCTCATCAGAATCCATTAGCATCAGTTAGGGGAATTTTCCAATGCATTTAGCCTATTTTTCCTATTTTTGGTTATTTTCACTTATTATTTTTAAGTGACTTTCCAACAAAAGTAGGTAGGGCAATTTTGCTAAGTTAATATATAAGCAAACCCAAGTTAGCACTTTCTGGCAGAAGAGGCAGCAGGAGCTTCCCGCTCAACAGACAACTTCTCAGCAGTACCCCCTCAGCACCCCTAGCGTTTTTGGATCCCCATCTTCGCCAGGCCTTTCCAAGATCTGGCGTTTTCAGCATTGCCTGGATCGTCATCCTCACCAGCATCACCTAGCGACTGCAGATCCCCATCATCGCCATCAAGTCCCAGTTTGCTAGCGTTTTTTCCATTTCAGCCTATTAGGGTTTTTGGTCTCCAACAAGCCCAGCGTTTTTGGCAAGGAACACAGGCATCCCAGCGTTAGTGTTTTTCAGCCCTTGCCGCATCAGAACCACATCGTTTTCAGCCCTATGGTACAGTAGCAGATTCAGCCCCATTGGTTGCAGAAGATCCCCGATTTTCAGCCATAAAAACGCAGCCAAAACAGTCATTTTCAGCCACCGAAACAGTCCCGAAATTCAGCAATTAGAAGATCTCAGATTTCAGCCATCAAGTCGTCGTCGTCATCATCGTCGCCGTCATCGGCATATTCCAAGTTGCATCAGTCCATTGCATTCGCATTGTACCACTTTGTGCAATCAAAAAGTAGACCACTCTCGCCGACGAGAGTGGGGCCTTCGGAGGAGGGTTTTACAACGTCTCTAGTGTCGTATCTCTCTTCTCTCTCTATCTCTCAGTCTCATACACTTGCACGCACATTGTCCATTCACTTTGTTCGTGATCATAGCACTTTCTATTAAGAACGGAAGGCTCTCCCTTCCATAAGAACTAAAAGGAACCTTGAGCACAGTTTGGAGCACTCGTCTTGAGCAAAGCGCAAACAATCATTCCGCTGCACTCTTCATTGGTATCAGAGCTTTGGCAGTGTTCTATATCACTCAAGGAAAGAACCACAAGATTTTTTTTTGCTTGTTGCGATCGCATGAACCTAAGTTTACTTGGGCGTGGCGATTCCTAATCGTGTTTTGTTGAAGAGTGACAGGAATCCCAAGAAAGAAGGGCTTGTCCAGCCTCCCCTTGTGTCTCTTTTCACTCATTGAGAGCGGACCGTGTACTTAGCGGCAGGCCAAATGACGTGAGGTGAAAAAAAGCAACCTTGGTGTGAGCGCAAGGCCGCCAAGGGTGGCGTCCGCAGAAAAGGGTAGAACTCGAGTGAAGAGAAGATCCTTCTCAACGCAATTTGCAAGCGAAAGAACACCTCAAGAACCCAAGACCCTCAAGACTCAAGAACCTCAAGAACTCAAGTTCCTCGTGAACTTAAGAACCCAAGACCCCCAAGAACCCAAGTTGCTCGTGGACTTAAGAAACCAAGAACCCAAGAACCCACAAGAACCCACGATTGTAAAATGGTCATCACTCGAAGCGGAATGGATACTTTGCTTGGATGTGATGAGCATGAGAGAGGCGAAGAAGAATTTTCCCCACCAGGAGGTTTTTCCAACCCTTTCTCATCTACGACAAAGATTGCACTAACTCTTATGGAGGCGTTACAACAGATGTTCAAGGAAAGAATGGCAGAAATGAAACGCAGACACGCAGAAGAAAAAGCAGCAGAAAGAGAAGCCGAAAGAAAGGCAAGCCAAGAACGGCGCGAGCAACACATGCAAGAGTTCTTGCGACTCTTGTATCCCGTGCCGACACAGATGCAAGAGATTCAGGAGACAGAGACTCTCTTAGTCTCTTCTTCTCCACTGTATGACACACAGGATTTGCATGATTGTGTGAAGCATGATGATGATTTGATTGACAATGATTTGCATGATGATTTGAATGACAATGATAAGCATGATGATTTGGATGCCAATGATTGCATAATGATTTGGATGACAATGACAAGCATGATGATTTGATTGATAAGGAGAAACATGATGATTTTTTGCATGATCAAGATGTGATTTCTCACAAGTATGATGAGTTGCATGAAGAAGATGTGATTGTTCACAAGGATGATGTGTTAGTTGATGCTTTTTCTAGCGAAGCTAACCTCGTTGTAGATTCGATCAATCACCAAGAATCGAACTTGGCCTTCGAGTCGAGTCAACAGATCCACCACAAGAAGATTTGATAGATCCCGAAGAAGCGATCTTGGCTCTCGAGCCTTGGTCCAAAGAACCATCACAGGAAGTATTATGTGTTCGCATGATTGATACGCACGCATTGTCCGAGTGTTACATTTGTGAAAGTCTCCTGTATTTTAGTCAGCATCGTTATGTGATCCCTTTTCATAGGCATGACATATTGTATGTTGAGCACGTTTCTCTCATGGATGAGCACGAATGTATGCGGATTGCTCATGAAAAGTTGAAAAGTTTGTATGTCAAAAAGTCACATTCCATGTCTCTTCCTTGGCATGACACAGTTTCCCGAAAGACTCACATGATAGTATGAGCACCAAGCATGGGCATTTCCATTGTGATTTGCCACAGTTGATTGATTTCGATCAAACAGAAAGATTCAAGCGCATTGTTTTGTATGTGTTTGATGAACGGGTGTCATTCCGTCTCTATGTTCATCTACATTGCATACACAGTCTTTAGAGAAGACAAGATTTTTTTTCCTTCACTTTACATGCAATGGGTATGTTCATGGTTTTGTGTTGGAGATGGTTTCAGGAATTTTTAGCCATGGAGATTCTTGAAGACGAAAGAATCAGTTCTCTAGACGAAGTTGAACGCAAGAAAGGAGTTCAAAAGACTGTCTCGCTTTCGGCGCGGGCCAAAGAAGCAAACGTTGCAGACCTTTCTGAAGTTCAAGTACCGCACGATACATCCGAGTGGGCCGGCGAAGAGTCCCTCTAGGATTCCGGATGCTATGGCGATCTCCCTCGACGCCATACAGTTCGTACCAGTACCTCACTTTGAAAAGGAGGGGATGTCACGTGACACATCCCAACCCTATGTGTCCGTGGACAGCTACACCATAGCAGGGTTCAGTCAGTTCAGTCGGTCTAGATTAGTAGTGATCTGACACTTTTGTGAGTCTATTCGTAGACCGTGCATGCTCAGTCACTTAGCATAGATGCATAACTCTCCGGTTTTTGCACACACGCATGATCATCGGAATTCTCATCAGAATCCATTAGCATCAGTTAGGGGAATTTTCCAGTGCATTTAGCCTATTTTTCCTATTTTTGGTTATTTTCACTTATTATTTTTAAGTGACTTTCCAACAAAAGTAGGTAGGGCAATTTTGCTAAGTTAATATATAAGCAAACCCAAGTTAGCACTTTCTGGCAGAAGAGGCAGCAGGAGCTTCCCGCTCAACAGACAACTTCTCAGCAGTACCCCCTTCAGCATCCCTAGCGTTTTTGGATCCCCATCTTCGCTAGGCTTTCCAAGATCTGGCGTTTTCAGCATTGCCTGGATCGTCATCCTCACCAGCATCACTAGCGACTGCAGATCCCCATCATCGCCATCAAGTCCCAGTTTGCTAGCGTTTTTTCCATTTCAGCCTATTAGCGTTTTTGGTCTCCAACAAGCCCAGCGTTTTTGGCAAGGAACACAGGCAGCCCAGCATTAGTGTTTTTCAGCCCTTGCCGCATCAGAACCACATCGTTTTCAGCCCTATGGTACAGTAGCAGATTCAGCCCCATTGTTGCAGAAGATCCCGATTTTCAGCCATAAAAACGCAGCCAAAACAGTCATTTTCAGCCACCGAAACAGTCCCGAAATTCAGCAATTAAAGATCTTAGATTTCAGCCATCAAGTCATCGTCGTCATCATCGTCGTCGTCATCGGCATATTCCAAGTTGCGTCAGTCCATTGCATTCGCATTGTACCACTTTGTGCAATCAAAAAGTAGACCACTCTCGCCGACGAGAGTGGGGCCTTCGGAGGAGGTTTTACAACGTCTCTAGTGTCGTATCTCTCTTCTCTCTATCTCTCAGTCTCATACACTTGCACGCACATTGTCCAGTCACTTTGTTCGTGATCATAGCACTTTCCATTAAGCACGGAAGGCTCTCCCTTCCATAAGAACTAAAAGGAACCTTGAGCACAGTTCGGAGCACTCATCTTGAGCAAAGCGCAAACAATCATTCCGCTGCACCTTACTCTCCCCCCCCCCCCCCCCCTCTGTGGGTCCTTCTCTTTTACCTCGTCCAGAGCTCTAATTTCTATTGCTTTCTTAATTTAATGTTCAGATGCACTTGCAGGGGTGCCTTGCTGACTGCTGTTTACCATCAAGAAAGTCACCATACCTGTTTCTTATAGATGATTTAACAGTCCTTAGTTTATTACTTTTTTAGTTGACCATACGTTGTCTTAAAAAATGAAATAAGCTCCGCACAGTGCGGATGTTAAGTATCTGTACATTTCATTAGTTGGGAGACGATCTAAAGTGCTTGTAACTTGTCATGTATCAATAAGTTCTTTTGATGTTAAGTAACTGTACATTTTCTTTAGTTGTGAGAGAAGCTAAAGTGCTTGTAGCTTCTCATGTATTTTCCCTAGTTAACCTATAGGGTTATGTCGTGGCCTTTGACGAGCAATCTGAGATTCTTAAGTTTAGTATTTCTCACTGGCATGGGTGTCACATTTTCCTTTTTTTCCAGGAAGAGCAAGCCTCTGGTTTTAAGGATCAGGTGAGGGACCGAATACAGTCAGAGCTTGATTGTATTGCTAATGCATGCAGAGATATGGCAACCTTGTTGAGACGATTGGGAGTTCCAGTCGATGGAGGTGCTTTTCCAACTGATCAACAGGTAATGTTTTTTCCAATTTGTTGTTGTTGTTTTCGTTTTTGTAATAAAGATTTTATTTTAACGTTGGTATTGGTCTTTTTCTTTTTGGAAAGCATCACCCTATATCCCCAATGATTTTTGCATGTATAAAATTTCTTGATAATTTGGAAGATCAGTAACCACATAAGAGTGCTTTGATTACATTTCGTTTGCTGTACTTATTCTCTCTTAAGTTTATGATTCTTGTTTTCAGGTTATTGACTGATTGCCTGATGTAATTAGGAAAAACTTCATATTGGGCTCTCTTCTTTTGATGTTAAATGAATTGGTATGTTGCATGCCTTTTCAACTCTTGTTTTGGCTCGATTATAAGCAGGCTACCCTGTATGCAGCTTAGCGTCAAGAATAAGACCTTTGTCTTGATATGGGCTTTGGCAGGTCCCTTACTACTATGAAGCAAATAGCTGTCCTTGTAGGTGGGCTGCCTTAAATTATTAACCACAGCCATGTAAACTATTGTCTATTCAGTAGAGGGGTATTTGTGAAAGCGCTCAAATTTGAGTTGTCAAGTAATTTAGCCTGGCTTCATGTTTTTGTAAACTTGTTATTGTTATGCAAGTTTGAGCAACATTGAATGTTATAACCTTTAGTGTTTCTCATGACTTCATCTTAATCCAAATTTTGATGACCAAGAGTTTTTTGTAAAGAATCAATGTCGTTCTTCAATTCTTATTTTGAAGAGACTCATTTCAACAATGAGGTGTGTTTATGCTCTGCTGCTATGAAAATTAGTATGGGTATTTGTAGGGCATCTGGAATGGGCAAGTGAGGATCTCCTTGCTACTTGCCTATGAACACACAATGTATGAATCCACTGGACCATAGCCACCATCTTGGTGGTACCTTCTAGCTATGGTCAAATTGAAAGGAGGTAGGTGAGTGCAAAGCACATGTAATACTGTGCATCACTGCGTCCACACCGCCTGGCCTCAATCACTCCTGTTGACTATGCAATAGCGGAGACCATGGAGAACCTGAGAAAATTACGAGGGCAGAGAGGGAAGAGAAAAGATTGGGCCATATGGTTGCTGCATGCACTCACAGGATGAGGCATGAGCATGGATAGCAGAGAGGTGCAGGAGAGGCAGGGTGCTCAGAGTACTTCTAGTAGCGTCTTCTGGTACAGGTACTTCTAGTAGGGTCGAGATCAGATGCAGAGAGGTGAAGAAGAAGAGAGGCAAAGATAAGCACGCTAATGAGACATAGGCAATCAGACGTGCCTTCTGTTACTATGATTTACAGGCGCAGGGGGTCGTTTCAGTCGGGGGATTCCATCTCCAACTTAGGCACACTCTTCTTTGGATTGTGTACCCCTCCTTGTCTGATGCAGCCTGGTGGCATACTACCTGTCACGCCCCCTACCGAGAGTTCTGATAGAGATGATATTTCTCTAGCTGTGTTGATGACATACTATGAGAAAAGCTTTCCACCTCGTCTAACTGATGGAGTTGTTTGGGTTTGTGTTAGGAGATTTGAGAGGTTGAAAAACAACTAGCCTTGCTTTACTCGTTTTTTTTTCCTTGTGTATTTTTGGTACTTTTCTCTTGGGGTATGTACCCTCAAGATGTTTATCAATAGAAGATATGTATTATCCTATATATATATATGGTATGTAGACATCTATCTATATATATATAACACTATATGAGGGTACATACCCCAAGATAAAAGTACCAAAAATACAACAAGGAAAAAAAAAACGAGTAAAGCAAGGCTAGTTTGTTTTTCAACCTCTCAAATCTCCTAACACAAACCAAACAACTCCATCAGTTAGACGAGGTGGAAAGCTTTTCTCATAGTATGTCATCAACACAGCTAGAGAAATATCATCTCTATCAGAACTCTCGGTAGGGGGCGTGACAGGTAGTATGCCACCAGGCTGCATCAGACAAGGAGGGGTACACAATCCAAAGAAGAGTGTGCCTAAGTTGGAGATGGAATCCCCCGACTGAAACGACCCCCTGCGCCTGTAAATCATAGTAACAGAAGGCACGTCTGATTGCCTATGTCTCATTAGCGTGCTTATCTTTGCCTCTCTTCTTCTTCACCTCTCTGCATCTGATCTCGACCCTACTAGAAGTACCTGTACCAGAAGACGCTACTAGAAGTACTCTGAGCACCCTGCCTCTCCTGCACCTCTCTGCTATCCATGCTCATGCCTCATCCTGTGAGTGCATGCAGCAACCATATGGCCCAATCTTTCTCTCTTCCCTCTCTGCCCTCGTAATTTTCTCAGGTTCTCCATGGTCTCCGCTATTGCATAGTCAACAGGAGTGATTGAGGCCAGGCGGTGTGGACGCAGTGATGCACAGTATTACATGTGCTTTGCACTCACCTACCTCCTTTCAATTTGACCATAGCTAGAAGGTACCACCAGATGGTGGCTATGGTCCAGTGGTTCATACATTGTGTGTTCATAGGCAAGTAGCAAGGAGATCCTCACTTGCCCATTCCAGATGCCCTACAAATACCCATACTAATTTTCATAGCAGCAGAGCATAAACACACCTCATTGTTGAAATGAGTCTCTTCAAAATAAGAATTGAAGAACGACATTGATTCTTTACAAAAAACTCTTGGTCATCAAAATTTGGATTAAGATGAAGTCATGAGAAACACTAAAGGTTATAACATTCAATGTTGCTCAAACTTGCATAACAATAACAAGTTTACAAAAACATGAAGCCAGGCTAAATTACTTGACAACTCAAATTTGAGCGCTTTCACAAATACCCCTCTACTGAATAGACAATAGTTTACATGGCTGTGGTTAATAATTTAAGGCAGCCCACCTACAAGGACAGCTATTTGCTTCATAGTAGTAAGGGACCTGCCAAAGCCCATATCAAGACAAAGGTCTTATTCTTGACGCTAAGCTGCATACAGGGTAGCCTGCTTATAATCGAGCCAAAACAAGAGTTGAAAAGGCATGCAACATACCAATTCATTTAACATCAAAAGAAGAGAGCCCAATATGAAGTTTTTCCTAATTACATCAGGCAATCAGTCAATAACCTGAAAACAAGAATCATAAACTTAAGAGAGAATAAGTACAGCAAACGAAATGTAATCAAAGCACTCTTATGTGGTTACTGATCTTCCAAATTATCAAGAAATTTTATACATGCAAAAATCATTGGGATATAGGGTGATGCTTTCCAAAAGAAAAAAAGACCAATACCAACGTTTAAAATAAAATCTTTATTACAAAAACGAA
>NC_140950.1:108154162-108207292 GCF_014529385.1 Adiantum capillus-veneris | reverse complement strand
ACCAAGACCTTACAAATTCATTAGGTGTTTATTGACTCACCATGATAAGAAAAGACCATTTCATGATTATACATGAACAATTGCTCTCAATGTGAAGACTGAAGCATCCAACTATACAATGATTGGAAATCAGGACTATTGAAGAGTAAAGGACCAACAACGTAGATTGTGTGTCATGAGGATGAATATCTTCCTATTTTGGAACAAGCACACACGGTTCTTGCGGGAGGCTATTTCTCTCACTCATGATACCACGACCAAGGCTATATTGATAGCAAGCATTTGGTGGCCAACATTGTTTGTTGATGCCAAAGATTTTGCTCAACGATGTGGTTCATGTCCTGGGCAAAGATGCCAAACAATTGATAGTATGTTGTTGCGACCTATGATGGGAGCACTTGCATTTGCTAAGTGGAGTATCAACTTTGTGGGTCCAATAAACCATCGGCATACAAAACATGGGCACAATATATCATCGTGGCCACGGAATACCTAACCAATTGGGTTGAGGCACGAGCCACTAGGAAACTGATGCTAAACCACTGCACACTTTCTTAGGACATACTTGTAAACCATAACACTAAGGTATGGACTTCTTATTAAGCTGTTAAGTGAAGAGGTTCACATTTCTCAACGAAGTGATCGAGCACTTGCTAAGAGAGTTCATGGTGATACATAACAAATCTGCACCCTACCATCCTCAAGCTAATGGTCAAGCACAACATGCAAACAAGACCTTAAGCTCGGTGCTTACCAAGAATGTTAGTTCTGATTGAATGCAGTCAGCCTTATAGACGTATCAATTTTCATTCAAAACAGCCTTGAACACAACTTTTTTTAATTTGGTATATTACTGCCAATGGAATTCTTATTATCCACTCTCAGAGTTGCACATGAGCTGAAATGGAAGGGCACGAGTTGTCAGAATGACTCGAGGACTTAGAACGCTTGATGAATAGACATTAGCGGCCATTGCCCATATATATGCACAGAAATGTAAACAATACCGTATTTTGACTCACATTTGCTGACAAAAAATTATCAAAGAAGGGGAATTGGTTCTAGTTTACTCCATGAAAGAACATATAGCCAGTTCAAGAAAAAAAGACACGGTCCTTTTTCAGTGAAAATGTTTTCACCAAGTGGGGCCATCAACTAGCTATGTTAGATGGGAAATCATGGAAAATTGGATTAGTGGATGTCGATTTCATAAATACCATCTACCTTTGACTGCTAACCTTTGCAAAGAATGCATGCAACTAAGGAGTGCAAGCTTAAACAATAGTAGGTGATGGAGGAAGCCCAAGAGGAAGCATGCATTCATGCTCTCAAGAGGAAAGTAGCAAGGCAATTGATTCCTCAAATTTTATCCTCAATACACTCCAAGTTTAAACCCCTATTAGATGATGAGGTAGAAATCAATGATGAATAGCAGCTGGATTGGACATGCGTATAATCGTAACCCTAAAGGATGGGTTTTAAGTTAAGGCACTAGCTAATACAGGTGCACGGCTTAATGCGATCAACTATACAACGTACAAAAAAGCAACAATCCAACCACTTGAACATTGTAGAGCACAAGTCAAAGGCTGCCATCAAGAGCTAAACCAACACTGGGAGTAATCAATCTCAACGTCTTTGTGCATGGATTTTTGTGCCCACATACCTTCATTTGCATTCCTGATGAACATATGAATGAATATATGGTGCTCGGAGTTCCATGGATGCACACTTAAGGGTGGCAAATTATCAACTCCTTTTCCTTCTAGTCGTGAAGAATGGAAAGCTTTCCTCAACCCTCCAAAGGTTCCAAACTCAAGCCCAATGTCTACTCTTCAACACCAAATTCATCCACACACAACCAACATGCAAGGAACTAAGCAGTTTGGGTACCCAAACCCCAAATTGCTACTACACACTAAGAAGAAGCGCAATGGAAACCGCAATTGCTAACACCAAAAGGGTTTGGAAACCTAAGCAAAAAACTGAAGTCAGGTCAGAGCTGAAGACTGGTTCAAAGTCAAGAAGGGAACTCTACACACTGAACCTAACTCCTAAAAACCTTCAAGGGGCCCACAACCACAAGCTAGTGACCCCAAATCAAGCTCTACATAGGAGGAGACAAGTAGCTTCATTGGGGGCAACACCAAGTGCAAGATACAGAACCCAGGGCCACAACCTAATAAATGACAAAAATATGCAAAATTTATCTTAGGCAAATTTTTTGAATCTTTTTGACTCATTCTTGACCAAATTGACGTTAAATTGTGGATCACATACAAATTTAAGTGCTGGTGTGCAGGAACTCACAACTTGGTGACGAATCAAGAGCAAAAGCAAAACTATTGCAGTTGAAATCAAGGCCACATTTCCAGGTTTGAAGTATCTATTCAATTGAGTGAATAAGTCCATATATGAACCTAAGATCTGGTAGAGTTTTGGGAAACTCAATTGATTTAGGGAGAATAGAAGCAGAGCATCCATGGAAGAGAGTGTAAACCAAGGGAGACCATTAGAAACTATTGCGGAAGAAGTTCCAGACACTTACTCTAATACAAGCACAGACATGTCTTCCTTTTTCAACATTTGGACCAGACGATTTCCAAATGTGGGTCAAAAAATACAACGGATTGGGGGATCCATAGACCAATTGGCCAACTTCAAACAGGTTTTGAGAGTTGAGCGCATAACCGACTTCCATACGCAGTTTGAGGGTTCGGGATGAAGGCAAAGCTTTGACTTGGTTTCAAAACATACCGCATAGATCGATAACCAACTTGGCAACTTTGGCAATGATATTTTTTTCTACTCGTTCCAAAATGGGGATAAAGCACAGTACAATGGCACAAATCTATAGTTTCACGTAGAAACAGGGAGACTATAAGGGATAGCGTAAGTTGAATGAGGCAATATATAGATAGATGTTTGGAGTTGGAAACTCCAACCGAGGAAAGACTCATCTCATTATTCTTGAAAGGAATATTAAACAAGGAACTGCATGCTATCTTGTACAACAGAAACCATATGACTTGGCAAGCATGTAGTCTAGACGCGATCGACCTGTGTGATAATTGCGAGATTTATAATGACGAAAGTAAAGTTAAAGACCCCGGGGATTCACCATGGAAAACTTACCACACCACGTAAGTGCAAGGGAGGGGGATTTTTACAAGTTACATAAGCGTATAAGTTAGGGGCAGGCCCCCAATAATTTATCTCCCAAGCTTAAAAATAAGGGAGGGGGTATCATATTTGGGGGGGGGGGAGGAGGACTAACCCGGGTTGATTACTTGTAACGATTGGTCGCAGGTGTGCACTAGAACATTAGATGATTTTTGGGGAAGTTTTTATCAGGTCACACATCAAATTTTGCATCAAGAACGGTCATAGATAAGGGTTGATTTGGAGAAGTCAAGGGTTGATTTACACCAGCTTTGGATGGGTCAGAATTGGGGATGAGTAGGTAGAGTGCAGGTTGATCGTGCACATAGTTTGAAAGTCAAACTAAGACACATTGAGGGTAAATGTAGTTATCAACACAAGTGGTTCCTTAGTACTGTTAGTCACTATGCTAGACACACTCTTGACTAGTTTTACTTAGTTAGATTCATGTGAGGCCTAAATTTTATAATGTAAGATAGGGGTATGATAGTTTTCTTCATTGATTGTGGTATAAGCATAGAAAGGGGGGTCATATTTCCTAATATGAATCGTATACAGGGGTTTTATCAAAGTTGTCCGCTCGCAGGTGACGTCCCGTTTTGTGTATAGAGTGAATCCCCCGGGTTAAAGACGTACAAAGCGAACAAACAACAACCACTGTGCCAACACAAGTTGACCAGTTGGCGGCTTCTACCGTTCTATAGAGGACATGCTGAATCACATGAATGATATGATGATCAACATGCAAAGGATGACGTTTAAAGGCCCAATGCAGGACCAAATCAAGGACAACCTCAAAGCAATTATAATGGTGCACCATTGAAGGAAACGGACAAATCACGAGGCAAACAAGTGCTGCTACAAGTCTAAATACGATGGGAATGTTTAGTATGTGCGAATGAGGCACAAGGACAACACATGTAACGCTACATGCCAAATGTGGTACCCATGCGAAGATCGCCAATGAATATAGAGACCATGTGTTAAGGCGGTTACGCCGCTAGCGGAAGCTAAATAGCGAGAACTCAACCAACAACAGAATTTGTCAGACGAGGACGGAGCTTGACCCGCAGGCGCATGGAAACAACTAGGTGGGTGTCAAATCACCTACTCGACCTTCTAATGACAATCACTACTAAGGAAATCAAATCTAAGTTCTAAAATACGCAAGTGACTGAAATCCTACTACGAACGAATGCTATACGAAACAGGATCTAGAATCATTGAATCGATCTCAAACTCAAGGGGAAGTCTATACACTAGGTAAGAACAACACCCTAAAGACTTGAACTGCAAAATCAACCTATAACCACTCCGTGCGGCAAACGCGTATGAAGACAGCGAAAAATACAGGTGATCGAAACTTGACCCCGATGGTACCAATGTGTAGCTCTACTCGTTGTGGTTCTATAGATATGCTGCACACTCCATTCTGACACACGAGTTGGAAGAAAACCCACACCGAAGCTCGTAGGAACTTACCACACATAGAAGCCGATAGCGCGCACTCTTGGTATCTGTGCGTAGCTCTCGCCGTTGCTAACACAATGGCGGTGTCGCTTCTCCAATGGCGGCTCCGTAGCTCGCGTAGCAAGTAGATAAGACTCTCTCTCTCTCTCTCTCTCTCTCTCTCTCTCTCTCTCTCTCTCTCAGACACAGTCACGGCGCTCCAAAAACTCACTTTGATTAATAATCTGAATCCCCTTAGGTTACAAAAACTTTGGCTTATATACCTCAGCCTTGGAGGTGAGAACATCTCTAACTAATTACATCAGCAAGTGAAATTACTTCGGGATTACAAGCTGGAAACTCAATTGAGTCCCGTTACTTAATGAATGGCTCAAATCAAAATTAATGTCGGAAAGACATTTATTACAATCAATGGCTACAAAATGATGAGTGTGAGCAAAATTGTGGGTGTGATCCTCTGCTGGCTCAACACTCCCCTCCTCCGCGTTCATGTCGTCCCTGACATGACTTTTATGCTTGGTCAATAAAGTCCTGTCATCTTGAGCATCTGCAAATGTGATTTGTATCATAGGTTGCCGATGGTCAAGGTTGGGCCGAATATTTTGCTTTCGTGGGTGAAAAAGCCGGTGTAGAAAGCTTCTTCGAATGTTTGCATGTGGAAGCTAGGCAAAAACATAATCCTTTGGTATAGGAGGTGTAACACTTTTGGAGAAGGCTGCAATGAAAGATCGTACATCATATCAGTCACCGTGTCGGCCGTCGATAGTAGACTCGAGGTCGTGGCTTTATCTGGCGCGAACACTTCAATGTAAGCTAAGAGAGTCCTGCAGATCTTCTTGAGCATCTGACATGAAAGGTCAGGAGAGCCAGTAAAGAGCTTGATGGTGCCCGTTAGGGTTTTCACCATGTAGGCTTTACCTATTCTCTCTCCTGCCTTTGGTCCTGGCATCCTGGGATAATTAAGCCAATTTGGCTTCTTTTCTGCAATTCTGCCATGCTCTTTCCAGTTTTCTGACTCTTGGCACCGGGCAGAAGGTTGCATCCTTCCGAATCTCCTTTGGTGCCTCCACCAAGTAGATGAGGTAGGTTGGGTATTTGTTCAGCCAACCTTTCCTCCATCTAGGTTGTGAATCTACTATCTTCTTTGATTGTTCCTCCTTTGTGATGTCGCCTTCGTAAAGAGCGACATACTGCTCCTCCTCTATTCTCTTTTTCGTCTTTAGCACTTCAAATTTCATCAAAGGGAAAGGCAAGCTGGGTTGCATCCACTGTTCATGGAGCACTTTTGTGTCTAGTCCTGAAGTCTAATGGAGATTAGGAGTCTCCTCTCCCATTCCATTTCCGCCTTGGCACTCCCTCTGCTGACTTTTCTATTTGGTCATGGAGCCTTTGTTCTTCTTCTTCAGAGATTCTTGAAGTGAGGCCACCTCTTGAGTTGGGGCTGGATCTTCAATTGTGGTTGCCTCTCCAGTTTCTGGTAGCTCTATGGCTGCTCCACCTGATTCTTCGTGTGGTGTCTCTGTCTCTCTTCTTTGTTGCTCTTGTAGATCTTGGAGCTGTTTGCGGAGGGCCTCATTCTCTGTCCTTAGTGTTTGATTTTCTAATGTGAGCCTCTCCTCTGCGGCCAATGATCCCTCCGCAATGTGCAACCTTTGCACTTGCTCTAATCTCAGCTCTCTTTGTAAGCTTCGGACCTGGTCTTCCAAAGCTGGTATGATAGCTCCCTCTTGTTCGGTTCCTGCTCTGCTAGCTCTAGGGGTAGTCCTGATTCTAGTGATTGTTCTTTCTTGGAGCTCGACTCTCTCCCTTAGCTCAATGAGCTCATCCTTGGCCGCCTCCAACTCATCCTCTAGCCGCTCCCTTGCTTCCTGTGCACTTGTCACTTCTCTTGAAGCCTCGGCTAGCTGGAGTATCAACCGTCTCTCTCGTTTTCCGCGTCACAGAGTGATGCTTTATGACTTTCAGATTCAGTCATAGCATTCTCTAATTTCCTCTGTAACTCCGCTTCCCTTTGTTTGGCTGTCTCATCTCTACTTCCTTTGCCTTGGATCTTTCTTTTATCTTGCTGAGCAATTCATGCACCATGTGCATGTCTTTTTCATCTTCATCTGTCAACTCTAAAGCTCTTTCTGTCCCCACCTCCAATGGCTTTGGCTCTTCTAGTGCTTTCGGTTCGTCCAGTTTCTCTTCACTTTCTTTTGTACTCTTTGTTTTTTTCCTCCGTCCCTCTCCGTTCATCTTGTTTTTGTAGGGTGATCCCATAAACTGCCTCAAGGGCCTCTGCTTCAGTGTATCCTATCGCTACCAGATCCTCATAATCATTTCTCTTTTGCTGAACTGGATCTATCTCCTTTTCTTTGGTCTCGGCCTTCGGCTTTTCCAAATCATCTGTGTCCATCTCTATTGTGGTCTCTTCCATGATATTTTTCGTCTTCTTCGGGCTTGGTACATCAGTCATAGAGGGGTATCTGTCCTCAGCTTCCTTGGCTTTCCCCTTGTCGGCTTGCCCATCTTTCTCTTGAGATTTAGTAGACTCATCTACTTTCCCTTTCCCCTTGTCGTCCTTTTTCAGTTCAGCTTTTAAAAGCTGTACCTCCTCTTCAGTGTATGGCTCGACAGGTTGCTGCTCCAGAATAGCCTCTGACTCCTCATAAGCTTTAATATATTGATCGTATTGATCAATATGTGGCCTGGCTGAGCTAGTTCCGACTTTAGTGGGGTCTGGCACCCACTTTTCTTCAAAGTCACCCTTTAGAGCTCTTTCCGCTCTAAACTGTTCCACTAGTCTTTCCATTCTTGCCGCTTTCTGACTTTTGGTTTGCTTGGGAGCAACCTTCTTCTTTACTTTCTTCTTAAGCGGCTCGTCCACATCCTCTTCAGGTTCTGAAACTATTTCTAGTTTCCGGCTTGCTCTTGTGGATGCCCTCTTGGATACTTCGGCTGTTCTTCCTCCTCGTCGGCTTCTCTAAGCCACTCATTCTGGGAGGGAACCTTTGGCCACTGATCTCTAGCTCCAATAGCTTCATAAGATATTCTTGTCAGAATTTCCGCTCCTCCTATGTACTTTGGCTTCTCGTTGTGCATGGCAATTACTTGCTCGTGGATGTGTTGAGCGTAATTCACCTCTTTTGGCATATTGCTCTTTAATGCCCATGTGATGGTGGTCGCAATGGCATGGGGCGGTGTCGTATACTTTTGCGGTCTTTTACTGCAAACATGGAGAAACTGGTTGTACAGTCGGCAAAGGGTTGCCGCTCTTTGGTCCGCCATATCTCCATAGGTTGCATTCTGTTTCTTGGATCCATAGACCTCTATGGCCTCCCTTCTTTCCCTGACAGAGATCCCTTTGTTGTGCAGCTTCAATGCGTCTGCAATGAGCTGTGGAGTGATCTGTACTTCTACTTTCTCTCCATCCATGGCTGTCAATGTGGCTTTTCCATCCTTCTGAATGGATGTTGCCAACTCGTACACTCTTCTTGTATCCACACCTGATGGTCTCGAGGTGAAGAAACTGTGCAAGTCTGCCCTTTCCAGGTACCTGCTGATGTCTTCTGACCTGCTATAATCTACCAATTCCTGTGGGATCATAGGTACATCCACCGCTTGCCCTTGAGGATCTCTGAAAGTCCCCTGGTAGATCTTTATTCCTTCTTTCTCCAATACTGCTTCCTCCACCCAAGTTTTGGTTGGCTTGAGGGTTTTTGCTGGAATGTCAAAGGGTTCCGCTTCTGCAAGAGCATCTTTGATTGTCGGTCTTTTTCTCTTCGTTGCCGATAACTTGGCGGAATCCATGGATCCTGTAACTTCAATTTCAGAAGTTAGCGTCTTTTTAGTATTGAAAGCCGAAATGAAGCTTTTAACTATCCAAATGACTTGAAAATTGAAACATGAGCTATTCAGGGACTAAGGATGCAAGGTAGGTGAAAAAATATGCAAAATGGGCTCAAAATCATGCTGGAGACATCATACGCATATGATGTCTTTTGTGTCAAAATGACTTCATATTGGTTGTGCTTGTAGCTGATAGTGTATACATGAGTATCATATGCTTGGATTTGAGTTTGGATCCCATTTGGTCAAGTTTTGGCCGTTTAGTCCAGTTCCGGCTCTTGGCAAAATTTTGAAAGGGATTTGGATTTTATGATTCAAATTGGATAAAACTTGGTGGTTCACTTTCAAATGGCATGTAGATAACTTCTGTTTGGTGGTTGAAGCCCTGAGGTGGCAAAATCACATAGTGAGACATCATACGCGTATGATGTCTTTTAGTGTATTTTTGGACCAAATTTCTCTATAAGCTTGGATTTGGCTTTAGATAGGCTTATTCAGTGGATTTATGAAGTTTGGATAGATTTTGGGCTAAAAATGGATCTGGAGACATCATACGCGTATGATGTCTTTTTCATCAATTTTTCATGGGATTGGTTCTGTGGACTCCCCATGTACTAGTGAAGGACTGTCCCTACTCAAATCTTGGTTTGGACTTGAGTATGTTGGATTTGGGCCAAAAATAGGCTTTAAGTGAAGGATTTTCCCTCAATTGGGCTAATGGGGTGATCCACTTGACCAAATGGTTCCAAATTTCATATGTAGCATGTATTAGATATATATAATGGATGTATGATGACAAATGAGCAGTTTTGGCTCTGTAAGTGCAAATAGACATCATACGCGTATGATGTCTTTTGTGTCAAAATGGTGCTTTTTGGTTCCAAATAGCTTGTAGATGTGTTAATCAACAATCCTACAAAGTTTCATTGAGTTTGGAGTTATTTTGACAAAATTAGGACCAAAAATCAATTTTATGGCCTAATTTGCGTCTTTTTGGTTTTCCTTGGGTTTTCTAACTCCAATTCTCATGATACTTGGTTCATAGGATGTGATTAACATGTGGAATGAGGCTATGCACTCAAATGTTGAAATGGATGTGAAATTCATGCTGTGAGACATCATACGCGTATGATGTCTTTTCTTGAAATGTTGGTCTTTTTGTGCAAAGAATGCTTTGTGCTAGTGCCCTAAGCCCTGCTAACTAGTTTTCAACTTAAAAGTCATCAGTTTAGCTAAAAAGCCCCCTTATAGGCATTCAGTCTCCGAAGTCGTCTTTTTGCCGTGGGTTGAATTTCTTCAACTTTTCTTCTCGAGAGTTGCATTTCCAGCTCATTGGATATGTTGTGAAGCCATCTATTTGGTTGAACTTGACTTTGGCTCCCCATTCTCCATCTTTCTCCATTTGGTTGCCCGAAAGCGTCTTTTTCACCATCGGTAAGTGAATCAGCTTTCTTTTGGGTTTTGCTTGCAAACATAAGTCATCCATGTATATTTGAAGCTGCTTGTGAAGTTTCATTTCATTCGGTCGTCAATTTCAGCCGTTATGCCAAAATGACGCTTTGTGTGTCCGTAGCCGAATCGGTTGTTCCGACCTACTTTTGGTGGTCCAACCTGGAGATACTCTATGGTTGCATTGTCCTTGATGTGGTTGAACTTCCTGTGAAGTTTCGTGTCGTTTCGACAACTTTTTCCTGTTTGCCTCTTGCAGGCTCTGTTGACCTAGGGTTTTTCCAGTCGTTCTTTCTCGAGCTTTGAGTGTTAGAAACCCATCTTCTATACTAGGGTAACCCACCTATAAGTTCTTGCAAGGTTTGGTTAGGCGTTTGTGCCCCTACCTAGCATTCTTCCCCATTCCCCGTCTGCTCTTGTTTCTTGGTTTTGGTCAGTTTTCGTGACAAAAGTTAACGATAAGCATCAAAAGCTTATGGCAACGAGTCTACCTCTCATGTTTGGTGTCCTCTGAGCTCTCGTAGCAGTCGTAGAAGGCTGGATGCTCCTGTGTGCTCTTTGCTCTCTCCAAGAAGGTAATAGTGGAAATGAGCTTGAAAGTGATGTGAAAAATACTTAACTTCGGACTTCCCGGATCACTTGTTACCAAATTTGACATGTGCTCCTATCTCGTCGTGAAATGCACTTTAGGATTTGAAATTTCTCAATTTGGACTCCGTTTGACCTGTTTCTGAGAAATCTGTCCACTTTGCCAAAATTCTGTCATTTCGGGCTTCCCGCAACTTTTCCGAATTGTACTCAATTTTTACCATGGGTTGCCCTTGTCATTAGGATCATCACCATCTATTCTTTTCTTTTTTTTGATCTCGTTTCACCTGCTTTTTTATTTTTCTTTTACTTTTATTAAGAAAATCATAAAAAATAAAGAAAAATAGCAAATTGAAGCCAAAAAATTCCAAACATACACAATAAATAGATGGTAACCCTGTGTATATGAATATACACTTATTTGTGATTTCTGGACTTGGATTACCACTTTTTAGCTCCAAACACACTCTTATTTAGTGATATTTACACATCTAGAGACCCAAATTCATCATTTGATCTCTTCTTGTTGCAAAACAAGGTATATAAGGGCATAAATATTATCAATATCCGCAATCAAACATAAAAATTACAAAATCATGTAAGACACTGCCCTTGTAATATAATTTTTGTTTTTCTTTGTTTTTGGCGCTTGTAGCTGCTTTGTAACTCCTGTATACCTGTATACCTCCCCCCCTCCTAGTCTGAGTCCTCCCGGACGACTATGAAGTGTCTGTGGGCGAAGCATTGTAGTTGTTTTGGTCATAAGTTCCCAATGCAATTGTAGACGATGATACAACAATCTTTCCAATAAAGCTGCTCTTTGTTTGATTGAAGGATTGGTGGTCGGGTTTTGGGTTGGTTTTGGCACTTCGGTAGTAGAATCAGTAGATGGATTCTTCTTTACTTTGTTGTTCTTTTTTACAATCCAAATCTGCTTCCGCTTCACTTGTGCTTGCCACAAACTCTTTGCGACCCAAACCTGCTTTGTTCTTTGTGTTGATTTCCTCGACTTGAAATACCTAGGAGTTTCCGTTGATTGTACTGAAGGGAGTTCCTGTTTACAAATCTTCGGGATCCAAATTTGCTTGCTATAGCTTTGTACCGTCATGAACTTCTTTGGAATCCAGATCTGTTTCACTGTCCTTGATTGTCTGGAATCACTCTGTTGTCTGGTACTGAAGACTCAGTTTTCCACCTTTGTGTTCTCTGGCACAACCTTTTTTGGTCTCCATACCAACTTTGACTCCGTTTTTTCCCAAGGTTGAGCTGTTATATTATTGCTTGTCTTCCTTATCCACTGTTGAGAATTCCTTGTCGAAGAGTAATCCGGTTGTATAGAAACTTTTGGTTGCCATTGCTTCTTCTTTTTCTCTGGTTGTTGTTTACCTTTGTCTTTGGATTCGTCCTTTGGAGTTGGCTCTTCTCCTTTGGTGAACTTAACTGATTGACTTTCACCTTCGTATTTGATAAGCACTGATTTAGAACTCCAATCAATCATTGCATTGTATTGCTTCTGCCATGGTTGTCCTAGCAATAATGGATGTTGTGTAGCTTGGTCTTCAACCACGTAAAACATATGAGGATACACATACTGGTTAATCTGTATATGTAAAACTGTGCATCCGACAGTTTTGATTGAATTCTCAGAGTAACTCTTTAACTCTTGCTTGGCAGTTTGTAGTTTAGTGTCATTTGTCAATTGTCTATACAAACTGAGTGAAAGTAGGTTAGTTTGAGCTCCTCAATCCAATAGTGCTCTGGCTTTGATTTGGTTGGTTCCTACTTTGCATTCAATGATGGGTTCTTCTTTGTCATTATCCATTTCTGTTATACTGACTGCGTTTATTCGTATTGCTCCTTCATTGCGCTGTTTCTGACGCAGTAGTCTTCTTTTCTCCATTCTTTCCTTCGCCTCGGCTTGCGCTTCCTCCACAATCTTTTTCTTTTTCTGGACACGCAGCTTTTCTTGATGTATTTTGAGAAGCATGTCTTGGGTTAGCGGCAAAAGATACTTTTTCACTCTGCATCCACTAATCCAATTGGGCATTTCTTCTCCGTCTAATGTAGCAAGCTTGATGGCTCCACTTGGTGATAGATCTTTAATCACCAGAGGTCCCATCCCTCGCTTTTTAAGCTTCTTAGCATGCTGTTTCAGAGTGTAAACTAGGACATAGTCCCCAACCTTAAACTCTTTAGTCCGCACATGCTTATCAAAAAATTCCTTTTGTCGCCTTTTTTGAGCATAGATAGAAGCTACTGCTTTTAGGCGAATCTCGTCTAGCTTTTCCAGGTCATCTATTCTATCAGAAAGCTCGTGCCCTGTCCACTCTAGACCCTTAGCCACCCTTAAGGTTGAAATCAAGAATTCTATTGGTAAGATAGCATTTAGCCCAAAAACCATGTTATATGGGGTCGTTCCTATTGATGTTTTATATGCTACCCTATGTGCCCATAATGTTGAATGCAACTTCTGGTCCCAGTCAGTTCTCGACTCAGATACAATCTTCGTAAGGACCGTGCATATGGTTTTGTTTGTTGCTTCAGCTTGTCCGTTTGCTTGTGGATGATACGGGGCTGATTTCCTATGGATTACCATGAATTCATCTAGAAGGATTTGTATCACTTCATTTATAAAATGTGTGCCTCGATCACTCACAATTTCTATTGGCAATCCATATCGTACAAAGACGTATTCATATAGAAATTGTGTCGTGGTCCTGGCATCCGCTTTTTGAGTTGCCTTTGCTTCGACCCACTTTGTTAGATAGTCTGTAGCCACAACGATGTATTGTGCATGAGTCTTATATGCAGGAGGTGAAATGGGTCCGACATAATCAATCCCCCATTTTGCAAAAGCTCTTGCCCCCATCATTGGTCTAAGCGGCATATCATCTCTTTTAAGTGGTACTTTGGTCCGCTGACAGTCATCACACCGTTTAACGTATTCCTCAGCGTCCATATGTAATGTTGGCCACCATATTCCTGCGGCTAAGACAAGTTTTGCTGTCTTATCACCTGAGAAATGGCCTCCACCTACTCCTCCATGAGCTTGCTCCAGGATTATCACATACTCAGACTCTGATGCGCAAATCCTAAGCTGGTTATCTTTACCTCTCTTATAGAGTTGATCTCCTATTAAAGCGTAATCTCTAGCTTCTGTCTCTACAGATTTCTGACGAGCTTTTGACGTTCCTTCTGGGAAAGTTCTATTTGTGAGATATTCAACAATATACTGACTCCATTCCGGAGCGATCATTATCTGATATAATGTCGAATACTCTGCTGGCGGCTTTGATGAACATACAATACATACAGTGATATATTCATGTACGCTTTCTTTCATTCCTAGCCAATAGACTCCCAATTGTAACAAATTCCTATATGTGTTCCTTCTTGAACAATGAAATGCACATTCCTGAACATGTGCTTCGCGCAGATATATATTATATTCCTCAGGATTGATGCATAGTCGTAAAACATGATCATTTCCCAATTGATACAACCTTCCTACAACCAATTGAAGATTCTTGGATTGCTGAATAGCAATATGTTTCTGGTTGTATTCTCTTCTATCGAACTCTCCTCCATAGGTTAATAGGTTAACGACATTTTGAGACCACTTCGGTATCATTTCTATGTTGAACAAGTACGCGTCTGGCATGTCGTCATCTACTCCTATAGGGTCTTCTCCATTCGTCAATCGCGAAAGATGATCAGCTCTAAGATGTGTTTTTCCTTTCTTTACTACTACCGTGAAGTCGAATTCCAGTAAGATAATGAACCATCTCACTATTTTCCCGGTATTGCATGGTTTATTCACTAGGTAGAGCAAGGCTTGGTGATCCGTAAAAAACACAAACTTGTTGGCTAGAAGATAATGCCGAAATTTCTTCACAGCATATATCATTATTAATCCTACTCGCTCTGTTGTGGTGTAATTCTTCTCTGCATTGTTGAGCTGTCGACTGGCGTAACAGATAGGAAAATCCATGTTTCCTTCTTCTGGCTGAGCCAGAATGCATCCTATTGCATATGCCGAAGCATCTATATGCACATGGAATATTTTCTCCCAATCTGGTGATTTCAAGACTGGAGCAGCAATGAGTGCCTCTTTCAATTTCTTGAATGATTCCTCACACTCCTCTGTCCATTCAAAGTTCACTATTAGCCTGTAAAGTGGTTGGCCTATTATAGGGTACATGTAAATGAATCGTCTATAATATCCGCAATGTCCCATAAAGCTCTGTACTTGTTTCGCATTGGTTGGTCTAAGCATATCCACTATAACTTTTATCTTCTCTAAATCCGTGGATATTCCGTTTTGTGAGACAATATGTCCCAGAATTCTGAACTGGGGGACCATAAACACACATTTCTCAGGATTGAAACAAATGCGATATGTCCTACATTTCTCTGTTAGAAGCGGCTAACAGGCTACACCATTTATGCACCAAGTTGTGGATGTGCCATAGTGAACAGTACTTACTTTTCATTGTATAGGGCTTGGGCTCATTTAGGAGTTCCAAAGTTGTATGAGTCTAGGCTAGAGAGCTCACTTTATCCCATAGTTGAAGGGTTTGAGGCCCAAAACTATAAAAGAGCCCTATGCTTAATGAGAGGTCATTCTTGAGTGGTCCTTTTGAGAACTCTCTCCCTAGAGGAGGTCTTGATGGCCTAGCCTTTGAGCTTAATGCCCATGCTTAGAAGGCTAGTGCTAATCACATGTAATTAGTGTAATCCTCTCTTAATTAATCTAGTCTTCATTATGTTGTCAATCATGTTTCTCTACTTTCCTTCATTGTTTTGAAGTGTTGATCTTCTCTAATCTAACTCTTACTTATGCTAAGCTTCTCCGATTAGTGGAGTCCTTATCTAACTCTCTCGATTAAGCGGAGTGGGTGTACTCGTGATTGAGGGATTAGAGTTATCCTCTAATGGTGTGCTTGTGTGTGTGTAGGTTTAAGAAGCTTTGAGCTTAATTTGATTATGTGTGACTTGATTTGGACACCATGATGGGCATGGTTGGGGTGGCCGACTGAATGTGATCTTGCGTGCTTAATCGTCAATGCATGTAATTAGAGTTGTGCTTGAGAGATTCCAAGATTAGTGTGTTTCACTTCGTTGCTTGATGTGTGTAGATGATTGCTTGAAATTGATGTTTGATGTGCGATTAGCATTAGTTGATTTGGGATGATTTCTATTTGCATTGGAGGATGCACGCTCTTGAATCCTCTCAATCTTTGCATCCGATGACACTCTCGCACATTCTTTGTGTGATGCCTCCAAGCCCTAGCCGGGTCATGCTCTCTCTCTCCGGCAGCGGCGCCAATGTTGGCGAGCGACAACTCTAATCCCTCAATCACGAGTACATCCACTCCGCTTAATCGAGAGAGTTAGATAAGGACTCCACTAATCGGAGAAGCTTAGCATAAGTAAGAGTTAGATTAGAGAAGATCAACACTTCAAAACAATGAAGGAAAGTAGAGAAACATGATTGACAACATAATGAAGACTAGATTAATTAAGAGAGGATTACACTAATTACATGTGATTAGCACTAGCCTTCTAAGCATGGGCATTAAGCTCAAAGGCTAGGCCATCAAGACCTCCTCTAGGGAGAGAGTTCTCAAAAAGACCACTCAAGAATGAACTCTCATTAAGCATAGGGCTCTTTTATAGTTTTGGGCCTCAAACCCTTCAACTATGGGATAAAGTGAGCTCTCTAGCCTAGACTCATACAACTTTGGAACTCCTAAATGAGCCCAAGCCCTATACAATGAAAAGTAAATACTGTGCACTATGGCACATCCACAACTTGGTGCATAAATGGTGTAGCCTGTTAGCCGCTTCTAACATTCTCAAATACTTTTCTTAGGTGTTCTAGATGCTCATCTCTCAGAAGAGAATGTACACATAAGTCATCCATGTATATTTCTAGAAACAACCTTAGGTATTCTTTGAAAGCATGTGTCATCAGCCTCTGGAAGGTTGCGGGAGCATTGGTTAGACCAAAAGGCATAACCCGATAAGCATAAATTCCCCACTCCGTTGCAAAAGCTGTTTCATGTTGATCTTCCAGTGCTATGGCTAGCTGGTTATATCCTGAAAAACCATCAAGAAAGGAGTATGCTGTTTTCCCTGAAACACGCTCTAGAACATGATCAGTTATCGGTAAGGGATAATTGTCCCTGATTGTTGCAGCATTCACTTTCTTTAAGTTGACACACACTCGGAGTTTTCCGTTCTTCTTGGGTACCACCACAATTGGAGATACCCAATCTGTGTGTTCAATCTCATATATGAATTCAGCTTCCATTAGCTTATCTATCTCTTCTTTGATTCGCTTAGCAAATGTATCATTATATGTGTATGGTCTCTGTCTGCTAGGCTTTGCATCTTGTTTTAGTGGGATTGTGTGTTGGCATATCGATGGGTCAACTCCCTTTAAGTCCTTATAAGACCATGCAAACACATCCCTGTACTCTCTGAGAAGACTCAAAAGTCTCTCTTCCTCGTCTGGAGACAAATCTGTGGCTATGTACACCGGTCTAGGTGTCTCACCTGGAGCTGCTAAATCAACTTTTTTTGCATCCTCCGGTCCGTCATAAGATTCGTTCTCCCTTCTCTCTTGAATAGGTTGGGTTAATACCACCTTCCTATCCTCTATTGTGAATTTCCTATAGTGAGAGGGAACATCCATGTTTTCCTTGATTTTGGCGTTTTCGTCCTCTCCACTCTCAAATTCTGTCGTCCAGACTTCTTTCAGAGTTTTCTTGAGCTCTCTGTACTTGTTTCTACGTTCTAACTTGGACTCCGTGTGTTCTCTGTTGCGCTTGTTCTTTTCTGATTTTTCTGTTTCAGTTTTCGTTTCATTCCTTTGAACTTGATTTCTTGAGCTTCTTTTGTCTTTTCGTAAGCTCTTTTGATCATTGCCTCTCATTCTTCCAGAAATCTTGTCCTTAACACAATCTTCTGCTTTTACTAGCATTAGGAATTGATTTTTTCCCCTTATTCTAGGCATCGGATTGGTTCTAACCCCCTTTGTTTTTCTCTTTGCTCTATAGCGTTTCTGGCGTTGTTTAGTTTGGTTCGGAAAATCATAAAATCGGACATCCGTTATAGTTTCTTCGTTTCCGCTTGAATTGTCCGTTGACTCGTTGTCTGCTTCATTTCCCCACTCTGGATGATCGGGAATGTCGTGAAACACCTCTTCTTCATTTTCCTTTGCTAGTGTATCGTTCTTTTCAGTTTCTTTTTCGAGTATCTTTCTCAGCATGAAGTATGGAACCACGTCGTACACGTCCTTGTCGCAAAATTTCGTTGTGGGACCATCCGGAATTGCACAAACATCTAGGGTTGCTAGAATGTGTGTCCATTCTAA
Source organism: Adiantum capillus-veneris (assembly GCF_014529385.1). NCBI lineage: Eukaryota > Viridiplantae > Streptophyta > Polypodiopsida > Polypodiales > Pteridaceae > Adiantum > Adiantum capillus-veneris. Next base: position 108,189,411 of record NC_140950.1, on the reverse strand, counting down.
TGGTTCAAGCGTGTCCTCTGGAAAGGGTTCTCCTATATAAGTTTCGTCTTCGATAGCCCTTTCTAAAACATATTCTTCTCGCCTCAGACTTCCACATTTTGAGGCTCCACACATCCATAACTCCTTGGGCTTACCTAACCAAGCTGGAAATTCGGATCCCGCCAAAGTAGCTAAATCAAACTCCTCTACCGGTGTTCGGTTCACATCTTTGTAGCTATGGTCTCTCAGGTTCACACGTGTAGTGGTTTCCATATTTCTCAGGTATATGTGATCATAGCCCCAATCTTGGACCATTTTCAACTGTCTCATGAATGGTCTTCCCAATATGATATCATAGTTATTCTCCTTGCCAAAATCGACAATAGCAAAAGTATGTTCGTATTCAATGCCGCAAGAAGTCACTACGACTTTCTCTAATAACCCCATAGGTTTCTCCATGTGTCCATCTGCTAATTGGAGTTTCAACCTAGTCTTCCTTATTGCTGGTTTCCCCCATTTTTTCCAGATTTCTTTTGTAGCAATGGCTACCCCAGCTCCGCTGTCTAGTATTGCCATCGTGTTCACTCCTTGGAATTCAACTGGTAAGGTTGTATTCCCCTCTTCACCTTCGCAATACTCTCCGACCTTGTTTAAGGGTACAAGATTAGCGTTCTTTTGTGGTTTACTCAGCTCTTGTATACCCTCTTGCAGTCTCGATGTTGGGTCTTTTATCCCAAATTTCTCCAAGCATTTTCCTACAGTGGTCCACATATGTGGTCTTAGCCTCAAAAGCTCAGCTAGAGTGATAGTGCATGTCACTGGTGTTGACAAGATCTCTATCAATCCTTGCGAGTCCATGACTTTTTCTAATGAGATTCTTCGTGAGGGAAGTGCTCTAGTCTCGGATTTTGCTTCATACTCTCCTAAGTATGAAGGTAAGGTATTCAGTGAGTGAGGTTTGCTCTCCATTGTTCTAACAGAGCCCCCATCTCCCCAGTAAGATTGCAGATCCAAGTCCACTTGAGATCCTGCCTCAAATTTCACTATGGGAGGATTCCTGATGTCCTTTTCCCAATTTGTCTGATTAGCTTGGCAACTTAGCTCGTTCGCAAAGTTTGCCTCTCTCACTTGTTTCCAAAATTCATTGTAATCCTCATCTCTTTCATAAGACCTCTGTATGACTGGATGAAAACTCTCTATCTCCTAATCGGTTGTGTTCAATACTATGCGGTCATCCTTGTGTGTATTTTCAGGCTTTTGTGCACTGGGAGTCTTTTCAGCTACCCGTGAAATGATAGTCCCTTGTTTAATTGGGTTTTCCATTCCACAATTCATTGTTTCTCTTGGTGGTTCTAATAAGGCTTGTGCAGTCTCGATCATTCTCTGGCACATTTCAAGTCTCTGCTTTTCCAATTCCGCGTTTGGGTATGTCATCCACCTCTGTTCTTGTGTTTGGTTGTTCTTTAACCTAGCTTCGTAAGCTCTCATCAGTGCGTCCAATGGTTCGTGTACTTTGTCGACTAGCACTGATCCCCCTGAGCTTAAGCTCGTTGTTTCTTTGATACTCTTTTGTTTCGTTCTTTCCGGGCTCATCTCTCGTTTCCCGTTTTGACTCTCAAGTTTTTCTAATCTATCTTTAGTTCGCTTTAGTTCCTCAGCTAGAATAGCGTCTTCACGTTCTTTTCTCAACTTCATGCGTGCTTTTCTAGCTTTCCATGTGTTTCTTTGACTCCGCGGTCCTTGACTAACCACTTCAGTCGCTAACTTTCCATTCTCAGTTCTCTAGTGGTTTTCTTAGCTTGAGCTCTAGTAACAACTTGCGTTGGTATCAGAGTTTTATTTTCAGACCCACTGCTGGTAGGAATAGTTTCTAGCATATTCAATGTCGTCTTTTGCACTTTGTTTGGATTCTTTGAACAATCCTCAATGAAGTGAGTAACCCCACATTCAGTGCAATAAGCGTTAATTCTAATGATTTTCGTATGTAGACAAACATTCATCAGATGGTCACCTCCACACTTGTAACAGGGTCCTAGTGCTGGTCTTGGTCCCAGTTGATTCGTCCTTTGTGGATAGGATAGTCTTTGTCCTGTTAACCCTCCATGAGCTATGAACATCAATGTTCTTGCGTCCAAATTGTATCTCTCTTCATCAGAAGCACTTGTAACTGTTGTTATTCCAACATTCCCAATCATGCCCCATGGTTCTGGTTGTTTGGGTTCTTCTGGTGGGTAATACATAGTTGGAGACATGTGTGCACCAGATTCTTCATAATAGGCTTGAACAGGCACTAAGGCTTGTTCTTCCTGATTCTCTAAGGTTGGTGCATATCTAATGCCTACTGGTCTTGTTCCTGGTAAAGGTGGTTGTTGTCCCAATACCGGTTGCGGTCTTTCTATCCCCATAGGTCCTGGTACATTTCCCGTTGGGTATCGAGGTACTGGATGTACTTGAGGTGGTGCTAATTGAGCAGGAGGTGCATACTGACGCTCCCTTACATACCCTTTGTTGTAATAGCACTCCTCTGCTGGATGGTTTGTCCATTTTTGTTCAATAGCACACCATTTCAGTGGTTTTGGCAATGGTTTTTGGTATGGTGCCATCCTTTTTAGAGCATCTTCTATCATTTGCTCTACATTTGGCATGGTTGTTGTTTGAACATTCTTTTTAGTGGTAGTCTCGCTCGCTACGGAGGAGGAGCTACTGGATGCAAAATCTGTATCCGCTGACACCTCTCCATAAACCGTACAGTTATCCACTAAGTACAATGCCTCTCTCGTTACTTGCTCGAAACTTGTACAAGCTTTCAAGTGCAAGTCCTTCTTGAGAGTGTCGTTTCTCAGTCCCTCAATAAAGAGAACAGATAGTCTGTCATCTTGTGGTCGTTCACGTACTGGACATCTCTCAATGTATTGTTTGAAGCGAAGGAAGCTTCCTTCACTTTTTCGTGTTCTCTCTGTTTAAAAGCATATATTTGTGAGACCGTATTGTGCTTAATCCCTCGTTTTGAGAATTCCTCAGCAAACTCTCTTAGCAAATGGTCAATGTCATGGAATCCCCCTATGTTCAGTGGTTGAAACCATGTCAATGCCGTACCTTCTAGAGTAAGACCAAATCCCTCGTATTGTGTATGGAAATCTGTTATCTGCTCAGCTCTTAAGACTTGCTTAAAGAGTGACACATGTGCATACGGATCTCCTGAACCACCATACTTCTTTGGCATACACTTGGCTACTTGAGATGGTCTCATACATCTATGGTCTGCTACAAATCTCATTGCTCCTGTGTCCCGGCTAAAGCTTTCTCTAGCATCATGGACTTCATGGGTTACCCTTGTCGGTTCCCCTGCCCTGAATCTACTACTAGGAGGTAAATGTGATAGTTCCGCTTCAAACCTTGGACCTGGAGTGGTATATGTGGGGATTGGAACTGCACTACCTCGATTCGTATCCATTGACTCTCTGGAATGTAATGATCCCATTGGTCCGGGCTTCGAGTACTGAGGTTGACTGAAAGAGTCAGCAACCTGAGTTCTTTGTCCTCCTGCTGTCATTGGGTTTTGCACTCCATTTGTTGGTTCTGGTCTTTGTGAGCTAGAAGTAACATAATACTGATGTAGTGGTCCCCCAAAGTATGTATATCCTTCTAATTCTTTCTTGCCCATTGTTGAGTATTGCCTCCCATACTTGTCGTAAGCGGCAATTTTCACTTCCGATCCCTCTGTGTAGGTAAAGACATAAAGTCTTTTTTGGTCTGTCAACTCTCCGGTGTAGGGCTCTTCACATCTATAATAGAGATCTTGCTCCCCATTATTATATTTGTATAGCCCCACATAGATGTTATCAGTGTTGATCCTTGTAGTTTCATTCTCTCTTCTTAACCTCGCATCAGGGAAGTTCATTATTGGTGCTTTCTCCTCGAGTTCTTCATCTACTTTGGCTTTGGTGCCCATCAATCCCCACTTGTCCACAATGTTAGGGTTTAGGACTACCAAGTACATGGTACCCTCGTCATCTTGATATCTATCTCCGCTATAGCTCACAGGCACTAAGTCCTTGAACTCACTAGGTCTCTCTTCCATCTTTACGCAATAGCGGTCCATTCCATCTTTATAGATCTTGGCACCTTGCTCATTGTCGTACTGGTATTTTATGAACAATAGCTTCATTGTGGCGGAAGGGTTTGATGATCCTGCTACCATATTTTCTCTGTTGTTCAGGTTAAGTGTTCCAAGTGTTCGGTGAAAATCTTGTAAGATCTCTCCGAAGAAGTATCAGAAACACTTCCTTCAAAGATCGGCTCTAATGGTTGCACCCAACTTTGGTTTACACTTCCCTCGGTTGATATGACACTTGCTTGTTCCCCTTGTTTTGGTTGGTTATTCTGGAGATTCCTGCCCGATCTCAAATTCATCAATTCCCCTAAAGGACTTTAACTTCTCCGTCTCTGCAATTTGTTTTCCCAAGTTTTTGTGGTTAGAATTGATCCAAACTGATTGATACTTGGTCAATTGTTTAATCTTGTCAGTTGGACAACTTCTGTTTCATCAAGTGAGAATTTTGTTGCAGTTATGCTGAAAAAGACATTATACGCGTATGATGTCTTTTTTCACAGATTTAGACTATTTTGGTTATGCTCACTCTCAGTAGCCCCCTTATGCTCTGTCCACTCACAAAATTCAGTTTGAACTCTGTTTGAGCAAGTTCTGGCTAATTTAGGCTTTTCTTGGCAATTTTCCGCTTTTGACTTGTTTTTGGGTCAATTGTGATCCAAATGGGATGAAACTTGAAATATAACCTCTAGATAGCTATTACAATGGATCTGTGTTGGCAAAGTATCAAAATATGTCCAAAATTAGGTCAAAGACATCATACGCGTATGATGTGTTTTTCATCAATTTGGGTCAAGTCTTGATATTTATGCTTTCTGCAGTCTTTGTAACAATCTTGTCAGGTCAGATATAAAAAATAAGCAGTGGATGTGCCAAAAGACATTATACGTGTATGATGTCTTTTGTCCCAGATTTTGACTATTCTTGGTTTTAAGCCTTCTCCAATGTTTATAATTGAGTTTCAAGTGTTTTTGTCAGGTTTGAATGTAAAAACAAGATCTGAATCCAAAATTTCCTATTCTTTGCGTTTCTTGGACTCCGACTTGTCTTTTTGGGTTTCTTTGAGTGTTAATGCTCTTGTTTTAAGTTGAAATTAGGGTATAACCCCCTTTTTGAACTCTGGTAAAGTCAAAATTTCTGTTTTGGTCTCTGTTTGGTCATTTAGACATCATACGCGTATGATGTCTAAAGTTGCAGATTTCCAGTTTTTTGGCACAGAAACCTTCCTAAAGCTTTCTCAAGTGCTCGGCAACTCCCAGATACACAGAAAATTTCTCTGAATTTTGTTTATTGCAAGTTTCACTACTAACTCGACGGTTTAGTGATCTAACATGCAATCAACCATATCAAGCAAATACTCCAATGATTACTAGCTCCAGATCAGGATCAAATGAAGTCCTACCTAAGCTATTCCTAATCATAAAATGGGTTTGGTAATTGTGATTTTAAAGAGATCCACTGCCACTCACGGACTAGCAAATTCTTCTTCTATCAACAACTACTCAACACCATCAAAACAACAAACAAATCTAAGCTAAACTAAAAATACTGTCAACACGGAAGACCCAGGAATACCCCACTTCCTAGTATCTCTCGAGATCTTCGGAGTCCACCACTCCTAGATCTTTTCTAACTAAAGTATACAAAGTAGTTTATACGACTCACCTCGTAGGATTAGTCTAAGGTCACCTACTTAGGGCTCTCGTCCCCGGCAGCGGCGCCAAATGTTAAGGCGGTTACGCCGCTAGCGGAAGCTAAATAGCGAGAACTCAACCAACAACAGAATTTGTGAGACGAGGACGGAGCTTGACCCGCAGGCGCATGGAAACAACTAGGTGGGTGTCAAATCACCTACTCGACCTTCTAATGACAATCACTACTAAGGAAATCAAATCTAAGTTCTAAAATACGCAAGTGACTGAAATCCTTACTACGAACGAATGCTATACGAAACAGGATCTAGAATCATTGAATCGATCTCAAACTCAAGGGCAAGTCTATACACTAGGTAAGAACAACACCCTAAAGACTTGAACTGCAAAATCAACCTATAACCACTCCGTGCAGCAAACGCGTATGAAGACAGGCCAAAAAATACAGGTGATCAAAACTTGACCCCGATGGTACCAATGTGTAGCTCTACTCGTTGTGGTTCTATAGATATGCTGCACACTCCATTCTGACACACGAGTTGGAAGAAAACTCACATCGAAGCTCGTAGGAACTTACCACACATAGAAGCCGATAGCGCGCACTCTTGGTATCTTTGCGTAGCTCTCGCCGTTGCTAACACAATGGCGGTGTCGCTTCTCCAATGGCGGCTCCGTAGCTCGCGTAGCAAGTAGATAATACTCTCTCTCTCTCTCTCTCTCTCTCTCTCTCTCTCTCTCTCTCTCTCTCTCTCTCTCTCTCTCAGACACAGTCACGGCGCTCCAAAAACTCACTTTGATTAATAATCTGAATCCCCTTTAGGTTACAAAAACTTTGGCTTATATACCTCAGCCTTGGAGGTGAGAACATCTCTAACTAATTACATCAGCAAGTGAAATTACTTCGGGATTACAAGCTGGAAACTCAATTGAGTCCCGTTACTTAATGAATGGCTCAAATCAAAATTAATGTCGAAAAGACATTTATTACAATCAATGGCTACAAAATGATGAGTGTGAGCAAAATTGTGGGTGTGATCCTCTCCTGGCTCAACACCATGACCAATATTAGGCCAACAACCACCACTCATATGGAATAATGGTGTAATGATCAAGTATATGCTCCCCAAGGGCCAGATGGATGAGCAAGCTCTAGTACTCGTTACTCCATACCCTGAAACAAGCTCCATAACAATGGGGATAGAAGAAGAGTGGTATGGCCAACCTGCTCTAGTCCCTATAGAGCCGATGTTTCAAGCACCTACTGAAACAAGAGCTATTAACTTTAATGCATATCAGGAGGCGAGACCATCAATGGTCAAGCCAATGCCCAAACCAAAAATTTAAGATTGTCATAACGAAGGAGCGGGATGATCATTGGAAGAATGATTGTCCCAAATCAAAAAAGAATGCACAACCTATATAGGCTTATTGTGGGGCATGTGGACAAAACGGAGGACACTTTTGTGAAGATTGTCCTAGGAATCCAACCAACAAAGGAAGAACTGCTATAAACATAATTCAAATCATGTCAAGTAATTCATCAGAAGGGGAACTACCAGTTTATGTTCAATTGATGACTCGAGCCCAAGACAAGGAGAACAAGCAAAACAACGCAAGTGGGTTTAACAAATCCAATAAATCCTCTAAAAATTCCTGGAGAGAAAGATGTAAGAGGTACGAACTTGTTAGCGGGTTGCCGCGATGGACGTCTGTAGCATAGCTTTTTGGTACTAGCATAATGTCAATACTCAGGGAAGTGACTCGGATGGGGCACAGAGACTCTATGAGATATTCAATCTCATGAAGTGAACCTTAACAAGCAAACACACTAGCTCTACAAGCAAATCAATCACTCAATGATCAGGGAAATTGCCTATGTCCTTTCTCACAGCCTTACGTCATCACGGCATTTTGACACTCGAACGGCGAACTCGAAATGCAATGAAACTTTAGGAGGAGGTCTAGGACACCTTGGGGCACTATCCTACCAACTCTGGTCGTAATCCGACAAGGTACCAAAATGATGATCCATCATGAAAAAGGTCCTGAAAACTACAACAAATCAGTCTAGAAAGGTCGTCATATGGTCTAAGAACACTCTCCTATGGTCAAAACGATTGTAAAAAGTGATTAAAGCACTCAAATCTGTAATGACATCTCACAGACATGTAGTCGCAAACCACATCAAAACTGACAATGCTTACGCTTGAATTAAAGAGCAAAGAGAGAGGAACACAATGCAAGTTTTGAATTTGAAAACAGATTACCCAATCACTAGAAAAGTCAATTAACAAGGTTGGAGCAGCTCGTAGATTCAGCGTATGTTTCCTGAGCTCTTTTTTCTTCTCTAACGATAAGCCTCTTTTCACATTAAGGTGATTGACCTTTATACATAGGGCATTCTAAATGGCCATTGGCCGGCTCACATGGACTTTTACAAATGTCATGACAGCAGTACAACTCATGGAATTGACCTGCTACTCTAGAATTAGGATTTACACAGAGTATTGCTACTAGCTCAGACAATTAATAGAGTATAAATGTGGTGTTTGGCTACGTGTCCGGCCAAGTGGATGCCCATTTGATCTGTCCTCAAACATTCTCCCTTCCTAATTTGTGCCGTCCCTTGACACGACCTTGTGCAGTCTTGTCATAGGGTTGTCTTCAGCTTTGTCTTCAAGGTTGGTTGGGGAGTGATTTTCCGTTGATGATGCTCCCCCCCTTTCTTGAGTGATTCACATCTTCCGTGTTGTTGATACATGATTGGAGCTTGATTGTTCAGGAAACTTGTCTTCTTGTAGCACCTTCTCCTCTTTGTTGCCAGTCTTCGCCGCTGTGAAGAGGGATTTTCAAGTTTTTGAGTTTTGTAGAACGGATTCCTTTGTGGCGTGGACTTTATGTTGGGTTTGTTTTCCATGTCCGCTGCAATTTGAGTTGTCTACAATAGGTCACCAATGTTAAAGCACTGTGTGAGCTACTTTTGATTGCTATGGATAGCTCGCTTGCTAAATTTTTCATTGCATGTTGTTGTAGGCCAGTCTTTGACTTGCCATTGTTTGATGGAGCATTGTTGTAGACCTTGGAGACAAAAGGTTTTCTTGATAAGCATATGGAGACATGCAATTTTTTCTCCAAGTCGTTGTCGAATGATTTGGGTAGACATTTCATTATTGTTGATGTAGAAGAAATATATAAAATAAGTCGATGTGATTCTAGATTAGGGTCTTAAAACCTAAATGACCAAAGGGAAAAAACCGGTGGGAAAAAAGTGCCTTTGGTATACGCTCTTATTGGAGTTGAGCATTTGGGATTGAAGTACCTGTCATGCAAGGTGAGTGCTTGGGAGAAACAAAGGAAGAGTGTCTAATGCAAGTGCCAATTATGGGACACTCTATATGCATATGAGAATTTGTCGAACAAAAGCGTGCAGCGTAAGAGATGTAGATGATTGGTGCTTCAAGGAACAAATGTAGCACATGCGACATCAAAGGATGTCTCAATAGCTTCCACGTTTCCAAGAAGGGTTTTTGATGTAGAAGCTTTTCCACTCATATCTCACCGTGCCAAGTGCGTGAGTGTCTTTTGAACTTCCATAAGTTCTAGAAATTTAGACCTTTTCCATTGTGTTGGTCTTTTTATGCCACCATTTTGTCGAGTAGGTTGGCATATATTGGCTCCTCTTGACTTGCTTGTCGTATGTTCATACTGGTTTGTGAAACAAGTCCTTTAGCTCTATAGGGATTGATGTATTGTTTGCTTTATCTTGCATGAGAAGCAATTGTCAAGATGTGTGGCTTCTCTATGATTGAGTTTCCACGAGAAATTTCCGAACCCACCTTGTTTTTGGTCCTTGTGTGACCGTCTTTGGCATTTTATTTTCTGCTTTGGCTTTATTGACACTAGCCTTTGGTATCCAAATTTGATGATTTTCATTGTAGAAGCCTTGATTTTGGAGTTGGTGATGAGATATCCATCTAGAAATTGCAGTAGCCTTGGTTGCAATTGTCTTCTTTTGGATGTTGGTTGTCTTTGCTTGCTTTGGGGTAGAAGCTTGTTTCGCATGATTTTTCTTGGTTGTTCTCTAGACTGAACTACAATTTTTGGTAACCATATTTGACTGTTACCATTTTAAGGTGACGCATGAATGGTCTACCCAATATAATGTCAAAGTTGCTGCTCTTGTCAAAATTCATTATGGCAAAGGTGTGATCATACTCTATGCCACACGAAGATACAATGATTTGTTCTAATATTCCTATCGGTTCCTCCACGTATCCATCTGCTAATCGCAGTTTCATTCGAGTTTTTGTAATAGCAAGCTTTTTCCATTTTCTCCATATCTCTTTGGTTGCAATGGTAATTCTTGCCCCACTATCTAATATAGCAACCGTCTTTACGCCTTTGTACTCAAGTTGTAAGGTGGTGTTTCCTTTTTCTCCTTCACAGTAGTCACCCACCTTATTTACTGGTATTGGCTTTGTCTGTCGCTTCTTCGGCGAGGTGTCATCCATGTTTTTGTCTGCAATTTGGTCATGTGAAGGGAGTTTCAACCCCATCTTTTCCAGGTTTTTGCCCATTCGTCCCCATAGATACAGTCTAATTTTTAGTAGCTCTGAGAGATAAAGTGTGCATTGTATAGGAGACGACATCAATTTATGCAAGCTCTTGGTATCCATCTTTTTGGGTGTGGCTTTCCATTGAGAAGGTACCATTTTAACCTCCGATTTTGTTTTGAGCTCTCCTATGAAAGATGGCAAAGTCTTTAGTGAGTGTGGTTTACGCTCTTCAGATGCGACAAACCCGCCATCGTATAGAGATCGTATACCTCCTAGGAAATATTTGTGATCCATGTTTATTCCAGGGATAGGTGCTAACTGTAAAGTAGCACTACCATCTTTTTGGTTTCCGATCAATTCCCATAAGGATTGTGGCCACGGTTCTTCTATCTCTGGAATAGGCATCACTACTTGTGAGCCCACCCCATCTATGGTATTGGCCACTTCCCTCATATCTAAAGGTGTCTCAACTCCAGCTCTTCCTCTTTGTTTACAATACCACAAATTTCCATTTCTTGGATTTTTTTGCGGACTAGCACTTCCATTTTTGGAGCATCTGGAACTGGTTCCATAAGAGCTTGAACCTTTTGGATGAGCTCCTTGCACATTTGCAACCTCTCTTTTTCATACCCCGGGTGAGGGTATGTTAGCCATCTATCCTCCTAGGTTTGGTTGGTCTTTAACCTAGCCTCATAAGCTTTCAAGATCGCATCCAAAGGTTCAAAGACTTTGTCCACCAAGACTGAACCTCCCGAGTTAGTCTTTGACTCTTTAGGTCCCTTTGCATTTTTCTTGATTTCTTGCTCATGGTTAAGCTGTTATTTGGTTTGGTGCAGTTCAGTTTCCAAAGTTTTTTTCTCCTTCACCTCTCCGATTTCATTTTGTCTTATTTGGCTTTCCATGATTTTCTTGTTGTTCGCACCGATAAGTTTTCGATTTCTGTTTGAACAAGAAATGTGGCTTTCTCTCCACTGATTGCATTTTTGGCAGCTTCTTGGGCTTGAGCTTGAGTCATCACGTTTAAAGGAATGGTGGGTTCTACCTCGGATCCGCTTGAAGAAGGAATCACGCCTACAATGTTCATTGTTGCTTTTCCCTTGTAGTTTGGATTTTTTGCACAGTGTTGGCGTAGATGGTCTATCCCACAACGTTCACAAAACACAAATAATTCTATTTGTGGACCCTTGTTTGGACAACTTTGTTCCCAATGATCACCTCCACATTCATAGCATCGACCTTCTTGTTTCACAGCTGGTCATCCAGCCAATGGTTGTTCTTGCCCTTTGAGGATGTTCTTTGAACCATACTCCTGATTGTCTATGAACATGAGCATATTCGTATCCATGGAGTACTGGTTTTTATGGGTTGTGGCACGTGCATTGGCTGCGTATAGTTGACTACCACTATCCCATCGTTCAGAAGAAGTGATTGTTGCCCTAGCATTTTTTGTGGCTTCGGTTGAGTGCTACACCATGGAGTGGGGTGGTCCCCTCCACAAGTATTACATCTCCTCAATTGTGGTTGTCATACATTCAGGTTCTGGATGTAGCCTTGGTTTATTCTTCTAAGTACCCCCCAACCACTTGATCAATGATTGGTTCCCAAGGAGTTTGAACATCTCTCTTTGTTGTTGATTTGCTTTTTGGAGGCGAGGCACTACTATTCGTGTTGTTTCTATCTTCACCACTCACCTCTCCGTAGGCCTTGCAATTGTCAACTAGATATAGAGCTTCTCTAGTGACTTGCTCAAATGTCATGCATCCTTTCAAATGTAGGTCCTTTTTGAGAGTTTCATTCCTCAAGCCCTCTATGAAGAGAATAGATAATCTCTCATCGTGCGGTAGCTCTCTTACATGACATCTCTCAATGTATTGTTTGAAGTGAAGCAAAGCTTCCTTCACTCTCTGGTTTGCCTTTTGCTTGAAAGCGTAGATTTGTGACAGCGTGTTGTGCTTGATTCCCCTTTTCAAAAACCCCTCTACAAACTCTTGTAAGAGTTCTGCTATGTTTGGAAAATCATCTCTGTTAAGTGACTGGAACCAACTCAAGGCCGTCCCTTCTAATGTCAATCCAAATCCCTCATACTGAGTATGGAAATCTACAATCTTTTCAGCTCTCAAAACTTGTTTGAAGAGAGAGACATGAGCATATGGATCTTTCGACCCATCGTATTTTGTCTTGACACATTGAGCCACTTGATATGGTCTTAATCGTTGTGGTTCAGTCACTAATCTAACCAATTTGTGGTCTCTTGGAAAGATGTCTCTCACTCTCTCCTCTCACTTGGAGAGAATCTCAGTGGAATCCTCTCTGATATGTCGTCTGACATCAATTTTGACTGAAAGTAGGTAGAGATCGAAGAACCCTTGTACGTATATCTCTCTAGGTCAATTGGATCAACAAATTTTTACTCACGTCCATGCTTATCTACCATCAAAACTTGCACTCCGTTGGCATCTGTATATGTGAAGGCATAGAGGTTCTTGTGGAATGTCAACTCTCTAGCATTGGGTTCTACACACTTGTAGAAGATGTATGGCTCCCCGTTTGTGGATTTGTATAAGCCCTCATGAGCATAATCTATAAGCACTCTCATGTATTCATTGGCTTTTATGAATCTTACGTTCGGTTTGTTGATCATAGGATGCCTCTCCTCTATGTATTCTCCCAATCCCATCGTTGTCAGCATTGCAATGTTTCTTGCGTTTTTCATGTCTGTGAGTGGAGTAGAGAACCCTGGTGGCGGGTGATTTGTCATGTTTGAGGCTCACTCAAAACTCTCAATATAGTCTCTTACAAGCCCACTTTGGCTTAGTGCAAGTTATCCCCTTTTGCCCCTAGTAAGGTCTCTCAGAAGTCAAGAATTTGTGACTTTTTGGTCCTGGAAACTAGTCTTGGGGTACCCTAAAAGTTTGGATTTAGGAAACCTAGAAAATTTCAGCTCTGAAACCAAAGTTTTCTTCCTAGCTATACCTGACTCAATTTGGAGTTGTTATCAAAAATTAGAGAAATTTTGGTGAACTGCACTTGAAACAACACTCAAATTAGTTTCAGGACCAGAACATGGGAACTTTGGCTTGTAACTTGGTCTCTAGAAGGTATTTTTAGCTTAAACTTGAGATTTGGGATGTTCTCAAGTATGTCTACAAGATCACCAAGTCAAATAAACCCACTATGCTTAGGTACATGGATCGCGATCCATGTTCCTCTGTCAAAAAAAATTCTCCAAATTTTTACTGTGTGTAGACAAGGTCATAAGCAGGCTATATACCAATTTTCATCAAATTCTGAGATTGAGGTACATGGATCGTGATCCATGTTCAACCACATACGGACTTGATCTCTTGGCAACTTGCTCCTGGCTATGTCCACAAGCTAAATCTCAAATCTGTTTGGATTTAGACTTGGTTTGATTAGTGAAATAGCCAACATTAGGTATGCACACCGGTTTTTAGTATGGCACCTATTTTGCTCCCTTTTGACCCAAATTTGCTCAATTTTTTCCAAAAATGGACTTGGACATATATTCCCTTATGTGTGCACTATTGATCTCAAAAATTTCAGGTCAAGCTGTCGCTGTTTGGAGCCCAAATTGGCTTCTCTTGGTACCATCAAAATCAGCACGATTAGGAGGTCCTATGATGGTATCAATTTTTTTGAAAATGGACCTCTGGATTGAAAATTAGGTCAACTTTGGCACTTGCTCAGAGTACTTGAGAATTCTAGGATTTTGGTTTGGTTTTTGGTATCCAAATTCAGTTTTGAAAAGACCAGTAGACTCCTTATGCTGTGCTCTAGCTATGGTGCAAGTTTGGTATCAAAGGAACATGGATCGCGATCCATGTACCTATGTGTCAGATGATAATGAAGCTTGGGAGCCCTTGGTCCACTGATCCCTGCTATATGGTTTTTATGTGATTTGGATCACTTTAGGTCAAGTGAAAGTCAATTCATAGGTCTATTTTAGGTTTTTCACCTTGAGCAGTTTTTGGCATTTTGATTACTTTTTGAACCTTTTTGACAAAAATTCTTTGGGGACTTTTGTTCACAATGGTTTGTGCTATAGGCTAGAAACGTTTCTGATCAAAAATTTCTCAAGGGCACATGGATCGCGATCCATGTTCCACCCTAGTCAAAAGTGAGCTTTTATGTCTACCCTGCGGTTTTTAACTAGTTTCTCTATTTGGCTATTTTAACCAACTTTTTTCAATTTTTTGGCATGGTGCCTTTTGGCAAAGTTGTTCCAAATGTTATCAGGGATGTACTTGTCAAATATTAGCCCCAAATGTCAATTAGGTACATGGATCGCGATCCATCTTTGGCAGCGTTTTTTCATGAATTTTGTTCTGCAAGTTCTCTATGTCCTGTAGAAGCCAAATCTCATCCCTTTTTGAATTTGGATCCCAAAAAGCTGAGAAATCCCAAATTTTGTGTCTACAGATGCTTCTTTTACTGTTTTTGCCCTAACAGCCAATTTTCATGTAATCTTTGAGTTTTTCTTTCAAGTAAACTTGATCAAGGTTTCCCAATGATGTACACTGTAATTGGTCTCTTTTCACCAAAAATGGTTTTTTGGGGTACATGGATTGCGATCCATGTTCCTCCACAGAATTTGGCCAAACTTTCCAGATTGCTTCTAGAGAGTCTATTGATACCCTTGATTCACAAATTTTTGAATTTGGATCACTTTTGAGGTCTCTACCATCAAATTTTTAGAATTTTAGCATTATGGTCTTTTTGGCCAAAATATGGTTTCACCCTTTTTCCCCTCAATCTTTTAGCCCAAATTTGATGGTGGTAGTTTCTACTTACCCTACTCCTAAGTACTGAAATGAAACATGGAACAAAAACGAACATAATGGTACAAAACAAAGCCAAAATGGAAAGCGGTACAACACTCTAAAAGCATAGAGTAAATCGAAGAATGAAATGCTTTTGGCTATCTCACTCACAACTCTCTTTTCCTCTCGAGAATAGATCTAGCAAGTCGTCGACTTCTAGACTCTATCAAGAACTAAACCTCGTGTCTATTTGCTTCACTGCTAAGGTGTAAATGAAATGAAAGACAAATCTTTAGAAAAAGACGCTCTCTAAATATGCACTAGGTCACTCACCATCTAAGGATCATATCCCCGGTACATCGACGCCAATATTAGCGGGTCGCCGCGACATGTGTCTACATGCTGTTTGGTACTAACATAATGTCGATATTCAGGGAAGTGACTCGGATGGGGCATAGAGACTCTATTAGATCATCAATCTCATGAAGTGAGCCTTAACAAGAAAACACACTAGCTCTACAAGCAAATCAATCACTCAATGATGATCAAGAAAATTGCCTATGTCCTTTCTCACAGCACTACGTCATCACGCCATTTTGGCACTCGAACGGACTCGAAATGCAATGAAACTTTACGAGGAGGTCTAGGATACCTAGGGGCACTATCCTACCAACTCTGGTCGCAATCCGACAAGGTACCAAAATCACGATTCATCATGAAAAAGGTCCTAAAACTTGCAACAGATCACTCCAAAAAAGTCGTCCTATGATCTAAGAACACTCTCCTATGGTCAAAACGGCTATAAATAGTGA
Source organism: Adiantum capillus-veneris (assembly GCF_014529385.1). Taxonomy (NCBI): domain Eukaryota; kingdom Viridiplantae; phylum Streptophyta; class Polypodiopsida; order Polypodiales; family Pteridaceae; genus Adiantum; species Adiantum capillus-veneris. Next base: position 108,173,520 of record NC_140950.1, on the reverse strand, counting down.
TTTAAGCAATGAAATCTATAATTACATCTCACATACACGTAGTCACAAACCACAACAAAACTGACAATGCTTACACTTGAATTGAAGAGCAAAGAGAGAGGAACACAATGCAAGTTTCGGATTTGAAAATAGATTACCCAATCATTAGAAAAGGCGATCACAAGGTTGGAGCAGCTCGTAGCTTGAGCGTACGTTTTTTGAGCTCTTTCTTCTTCTCTTAAGATAAGCCTCTTTTCACATTAAGGTTATTGACCTTTATACCTAGGGCATTCTAAATGGCCAGTGGCCGACTCACATGGACTTTTACAAATGTCATGACAACATTACAACTCATGGAATTGACCTGCTACTCTAGAATTAGGATTTACACAGAGTATCACTACACTAGCTCGGACAATTAATAGAGTACAAATGTGGTGTCCGGCTACGTGTCCGACTAGGTGGACGCCCGTTTGAACTGTCCTCAAATAGAACTTAAGAGACAAAAACAAAAAAAAAGACACTGAAGAGAAGGTATTAGTCGACCAAATCTACGAACCAATCAATGCAGCTCTGGAGGCTTTCCAAGCTGTGTTGAAAGCGGGTCAAACCTTGGCAAATCAATAAAAAATTTATCCAGAACCAGATATGGAAGTAGCTAGACTAGAAGCTTAGAGAAACCTTGTGCAAATGACACAAACCATGATGGAAAAATATAATCCATAATAGGAGGTTGCGGAAAAGCCGGTTGAAAATGAAACTAAAACCATGAAGGAAAGAGTTCAAGAAAAGGACAAGTTGGGAAACATGGCAAACGATAAAGCATCATCACCTAAACTGGAAGTTCCTGATAGTGAGGAAGGATGGGATGAGGTGCCTATAGCTGAAGGAGATTGGCCAAACTACCTATGGAAAAGGGTTAGAGAAGAAAAAGATGGGAGTATAACCTCGAAATTGGCTCTAATTGAGGGAAGTTCAGTTTGATAGATTCCCCATGGAACTGGATAAACAATCATTACATGGAGATTGGGGATCCAAGCAGTCAAAACTTTACAAATGCTACCATCCTACTTAGGAGAGAGTGAAGAGAGATCAATGGTCTACAAAACAACCAAAGTAGAAAGGTCAAGAAAAACCTTGGATGTAATCTACAATCCATTATGTCAACACCAGTTAAATGCACAATCACTTTGGAAGAACTATTGAGATTAAAACCACAGTTGTGGGGAGGTATTGTCATAGTAATCAATATCTAATTCTCCTAAATGATTTTCTCATGTTAAACTGATCATTTAATATGGGGAAGTGCCAGGGGAGAAAAAGCTAGAATATTGATTAAGCTAGTAGACCGGTCACAGTAGGGATCCAAAGGAGGGAAAATAGGGATCCAAAGGGGGGGTGATTTACAAAAGAGCAATGTGCAACAATGGGATTAAAAGACCCTAAGGTTCAGCCCATTAAGACTTCCAAAATGCTACGGTTGCAAAATTTAAAGATTGTGTCCAAAGGTCAAAATCCTAGGGAAATTGGATGCTTTGTGTGTGTCCAAGAAGTCTTTCCCAAGGCCTACAAAGGAGGGGGCGACCCCAAGAAGTAGGGGATGAGAGAGAAACTCACACACACACACACACACACACACACACACACATACAAGCTTCCTTTGTACACAAGGGGAAAGAGGGACACATGTCAGCTCCCTAGACTAGATGCCCACAAGGTGTACTCAAATCCTATAGGATGGCCTTGGAGGTGGACCAATGAGAATTAGGCTAGAGTAATTCTAGTTTAATTAACTTAAAAACACTTAATAAAAGAACCAATAGGAATTAAGCTCTCTAGAAGACTATTGGACAGTCTCCCAAGGGGTCCAATGAGCATTCAGCAGCCCAATGGCTTGCCTGATTCCTATTGGCTAGGAGACAAAGGGGTCCAATGAGAGTTTAGTTGCATTAATTAATTAGCAAAATCTGTCACAAAAGGGGAAAGGGGGACACATGTCAGAGGGCTATCACTTATGCTGCTTAATTTCCATTGGCTAGGCTTGGGGACGTCCAATAGGGCTGTAGAATGAGCAATTAGCAAGGGGGGTCATCCAAGAGAGAGAGGGGGCTGATTTTCTCAAGGCATTATTCACTTACACACTCACACAATCAACGTGTGAAGCAAGAAGATTCTCTCTCTCCTTCTCAAGATTTAATGGAAATCTTACCACCTACTCCAAGCTTGTGAGAAGGGAGGCCTACACCAACAACTCTTGGATTTGTGATGCAAATCCAACCAAGAGCCAAGCTTCAATGCATGCTCATCTCCTCTACCATGCTAATTACTAAGCTAAGCTATGCTAATATGAGTGATTATGTGAGGAGATGTATATCTTTCTCGTAAGAATACTCCTTCTTCCTCTCAATCTACTCTCATACACTGCTAGCTCTCACCATCTTCGAAGGTGTGTGAGGTCTTGGGTCTGAGACCGTGAGGGAATTGATGTTGTGTTTAATAAGTGTTGTGCTTAGTGCTTGAAGTTTCCATCTTCATAGCACTAGCTAGTATTGAAGAAACACAAACAATTGTATTGTAAAATGTCTTTCTTGATGGGAGAAACCATAATACAAAACCTTTTGGAGGGGGGACCGGCTCCATGCAAATCCGGTCCTCAACTGTTGTCAATTGCTTAATTTCTCTCTCTTTTGAAGCATTGTTCATGCTATCTAACTAGGTGTCATACTTTTTGTTGCTCTCTCCACCCAAGCACTCTTGTTATTCTCATTAGGAATCTATTCTAATGAAATGCTCACTATGTTCATGCTATTTTCCGCTACACACAAGTTACTAGACCATTAAATGTTACAGATATACAAGCCACCATGGAGAAGATGGGGCTAAAAGAAGCATCTCAAATGGAATGGGAAAATTTGCAAAACAAAGACATACATACTAAAATTGTCAGGTCAGAACCTATAAACAAGGTAGGGGACTACTGCAAAGGGAATGAGGGAAACGCTACCCTTCTGATAGAGTACAATGATATAACTACCATGGCTATTTAGACAGTGGTGTTGGGATTCCATAGCAACCAAAGCTATCTGGGAAGCTTGGAGAAAATCGGTAATCAAGAAAACAAGAATGAAACTGCAATTGGCAGATGGACACATAGAGAAACCAATGGGCTTACTTGAGAATGTGATAGTCACTTCCTGCAAAATTGACTACCATCACACTTATGCCATTGTAGATTTTGAAAAAAAACTCAACTATGAAATCATCTTGGGAAGACCACTTCTGGGTCAGATACAAGTACTTCAAGACTGGGGCAATGATTATCTCTACCTAGAACAAGTAGGGCATCTATCCTTGAAAAAAACATCGCCCTCTTGAGCCGTCTCATGACAATCCCCTTTCTGTGTCAGCGTCGATTCCGAGCACGCAAAGTGTTCCTTTTCTCCCACTCCTCCTCCTTTTCTTCTTCCCCTCGAGCCAAAGAGAAAAAAACCCTCTTTCGAAAAACAATGCCCCACCTCTTTCCTTCCTTCCTTTCTTTTTAAAAAAAATTCACCTAGCAATAGCGCCCGGCGCTATTGCTCTTAAGTCTCCTTCAAAACCCTTTTCTTTTTCCATTAGCCTTTTAAGTTTTCAAAGGCCAGCCAGCCATTTCTTTTTTTTAAGCTTGCTCCACTAAAGTGTTAAGCCAACCTTTTTCTTTTCGAATTCACACCCAAATAGTTTTTTTTTTCCGCATTCATTTCCCACATTGTCGGTGCTTCTAAGTGCACAAATCTGTTCCTCCAAGACACACCTCTCGAGACCTTTTTTCGCATTCGGAACATTCCACATCCTTCCACCACAAGTCGCACAATTGGAAAAAAATCAAGCTTGCCCCCTTCTTCTGCCGTGATTGCCTGTCCACTTGAAGTGGGCGTATCCCGATGCCCCTGACTCCGATCGGCAAGCCGCAGGTTTTGACTGACCCCCCACGTTACAGGCCATTTTCCAGAATCTTGGCGAACCCTAAAAACATGCTGTTGACGAGCCTACCAATGTGGCCCGGTGAGCACGTACTCGACCCCGGTAAATATTCCACAGGCCATAACTTGCCCGTTTGAGCTCCAAATGGCGAACCAAAAAGACCGGCATGATCGACAGCCTGAGCTTTACACGTGTATCCATTGATCTCGTTTTTTGCCACCTGTCTATACCTACCCTGTCCGTCGGGACCTGCAAAGCATTCCATCTTCGGACAATCATAACTTTCACACCGGGACTCTGTTTGGCGAGCCGTCTGGCCGAGCTTCTAGAGCATCTTGAACACCACATTTCGGGACACCTTTTCTGCATTTTGAACACCTTGACTTGCCGTCCCAATTAGCCCACTTCGGAGACCCCCTGGCCTAAAAAAACACTTTAAGCATGCATTTTCGTTGCCATTGTCCTGCTGAGGTCTCCCACACTGGCTTTAGCCCTCTACCATGCACCTGTTGACATGCACCTCTACCATGCACTGGCTTCAGCCCTCTACCATGCACCTGTTGATTGACACCCTTTGCACTGCACAACACACTTTATAGCGCGGACTGACTTTGGTTGCACCATCATTGCCCACCCCCCTAATGAACATTCATGCTCAACCAAAAGTAGCTTTATTGAACTTGAAACTTGCAACACTCTGCAAACACTCAAGCACGTTGGAAACACACCACCATATGTACACTATGTACAATATGTACAAAACTATATGTCTGTCACTCTTGAGTCTCTTCAAGTGGGTTGCCCAACCCCCCTGGTCACCATTTGATGTACATCGAGCACTACTCCCCTATCAAAGTACAGCTTGAGCCGTACAGCTTGAGCCGTACACCATTTACCCTGTGCCTGAGAAGCTTACTATTGGCTCTCACCAGCTGATAGGTCCCATTTGGAAAGGCCTTTTTCACTTTGTACGGACCCGTCCAATTCTTTTTGAACTTCTTCTGGAAGGTGAAGTCCAAGTAGCTCTCATATTTCATTACTAGGTCCCCTTCTTCTATCTTTTTCTCTGGCAGACTCTCATTGACTTTGGCCATTCTCCTTTCCCGCTGCTTTACGTAGTAGTCTGTTGCTGCCTCTCTATCCATCTGCAATGTCTCAAGGCCGATAATCCTATCTTGTAAGACAGGTTGGGGAGTGGCATTGATGCGTCACATACCTTTCAAAGCACCCAACTGTGCATGCACTGGCAGCACTACCTCCTTACCATAAACTAACTCAAATGGAGTAAAGTTGGTCGCCACTTTGTAGGACGTCCTGTAGGCCCATAGACACTTTTCTAGATTGATCTCCCATTGTTTCTCCTGCTTATACACATACTTCGTGAGCATTTTGATGATTTGTCCGTTGGCACTCTCCACCAAACCATTGCATTGGGGATGATAAGGTGAGGAAAACCGATGCTGAATCTTTAGTTTTTCCACCAATGTCTGCATAAGCTTGCTTCTGAATCCTTGCCCTCTATCAAAAATGAGTACCCATGGCACTCCGAAACGACAACAAATGTTATCAAAAACAAAGTGGGCCACAACCTGTGCATTCACCTCCTTCACAGCTTTGGCCTCGACCCACCTTGTGAGGTAGTCGATGGCAACTACGACATACTTCTTACCACTTGTAGACTTAGGGAGTGGACCGATGGCATCCAAACCCCATTTTTCGAAAGCATTCTGAGCAATATCGCTCCCTGTGACTCAGCTACTAAACGCCTCTCTCCTATAGTCTGGCATTCATGGCAGGTCTTGCACCAATAGTGCACATCCTTCACTACTGAAGGCCACCAAAAACCCGCTCTCAACACTCAAAACAGTACTTGACCTTTTCCCTGGTGTCCGCTCTCCTCATGACATTGCTCCAGCACCAAGTTAATCTATTCTTTATAGAGCACTCTCCTTAGCACCCCGTCTCTGCCATAAGTCATTAGGTCTTCACCTACTAGTGTAAATTTGCGTGCTTTCTGAACTATCCTCCTCCTTTGCAGTTTAGACAAACCTTGGGGACACTGCCCTGTATCCAAGAAATCTTCCACCTCCTTCAATGACTCCCTGCCTGTGTATGTGGTCGGGGCCACATATATACCTGCGACATGTACCTGCACCTTACTGCTTGCTAGCTGGTCTGCCTCTTGGTTGTGCTCTCTCTTCACATGCTTGAATTGGATTTCTCTAAAGAACTTTAAAAACTTCTTGATGGCAAAGAACCAATGCTTTAAGGAATCTCGTTTTACCTGCCATTGGCCTAGCAGTTGCTTGATGACCAATAACGCATCACATTTAACCCCCAACTTGGAAATTCCAAACTCGACGCATTGTTTCAAACCTAGATGGAGGGCGAGATATTCTGCTTCATTGTTGGTATGAACATCCTCCAAATCGTAGGCTTTTGAGAAGATTACCTTGTCGTGTGGATCATGTATCACCACACCTCCACCAGCTTTCTTTATCACCCTCCTATATGCACCATCAAACCACATGGTAAAAGCTCCAATTAGGTCAGGATCCTCTTTGGTTTCATCTCGTACTACTCTTGGATAAATTGGCAAATCCACTGCTTTGCTGACCAACATGTCTGCCAAATGGGACCTACTTGTGTGGTCAATTTTGAACTCAAACTCGAATTCCTACAACTCTATCACCCACTTCATGATCCGCTTTCCTGGCTTTAAGTGTAACACCACTTCAGGCAACAGATTGTTAGCCGTCAACACATAAAACTTACGTACAATGAGGTGCACTTTGAACTTTCTACAAGCAAAAACCAATGCCATAACCCACTGCTCCGCTTCAATGTAAGCCACTTCTCCAGGACTTATCACCCTGCTTTCAAAGTAAATAGGCTTATAGCTCCTTCCTACCTTCTGCAGTAACACCGCCCCAATAGCCACGGTACCTACCGTCATTGACACATAGAAATCATCCTCTTGGCTTGGAGGGCACACAGTTGGCAACTGACACAAAATTTATTTCACTCTGTCAAAAGCTTCTTGAGCATCTTCATCCCATACAAAACCATGCACTTGTTGAGCCCTCTTTTGGAGAGGATACACATACTGTGACAGCATCCAGAAGAAACGCGATAGGTACTTTAGCTTATGTACAAAGGACGCCAAGCCTTGCGCACTAGAAGGAGGCTCCATTAAGACTAGCGCCTTGACCTTTTTCGGATCTGCCTCAATCCCATTTTGTGACACCACATGACCTAGAAATTGTGCTCGAGGTTGTGCTAGCTTGCAGGGTTTAATTGACCTCCTTCTTCGTCCAGCCTTTGAAAACACAGTCGGAGCTTTGACAGATGATCCACCCTTGAGCTGTAACACCCAATATCATCCATGAAAACCCTAATGAACCTGCCCAAGTAGGGACCAAACACCCTATTCATCCAATCTTGAAAGGTGGCGTAGGCATTCACTAAACCAAATGGCATCTTGCGGATAGGCAAAGCATCCCCATGGAGAGATAAATGTCGTCTTCAGCTGGTCTTCAAGCGCAATCCCTATCTGAAAGTACCCTGAAAATCCATTCATAATAGAGTACCTCTCATGACCCGCCACTTGATTTAAGATTTCATCCTGGAACAGCAGCGGGTAGTGGTTTCTCTTGGTTGTCGCATTCAATGGCTTGTAATCGACACACACCCGCCATTTTCCATTCTTCTTAGGGGTGATAACCATTGGAGAAACCCACTCCGACTCCTTCACGGGGTATATGACACCTGCATCTAACAATTGGTTAATCTCCTGCCAAAGAGCCTCTTTCTGAATCTCCCCTAACCTCCTTAGCTTCTGCGCCTTTGGTTTGCATCCTTCTTTAAGAACTATCTTATGCTCAACACCCTTTGCTCCTCGTAAATCCTCGTACTTCCTTGCAAATAAATTCGGAAAAGAGGCACACAGCTCCACATAGCCTTCTCTCTCTTCCTTGGTCAAATCTTTGCTTAGCATAGCAGTTACCTCCTCCACACCTATGCCACCAACCTGTGGTTGCACCTCTCCTTTTACATGGGAGCCTTCAATAGTGACCCCAAACAAGTCGGCATCTATCTTCAATAGTGACCCCAAACAAGTAGGCATCTATCTTTAGCATATCATCTTCACTTTCCTCTTCCTCAATATCTGTGTAGCCCTCATCATATCCTGTCTCGGTCTCATACTCATAGCTTGTCGTATCATCTTTGTCTTTTTGTACCACGGGGTGAAAGCGGCTCTCTTTGGTCTTCAAATCAAGCACCACATGTCTCCCTCTCTCCTTGTCAGGCAAGGTGAACACCCCGCTCCCCCAATCCTGCTTAGCCCCTATTGCAAGTAGCCATGGCCTACCCAAGATGATTGGATAAGCATTGTCACCCGCTTTCATCACAAAGAAATCGATCAGGCACTCAATGCCCATCACTTTCACTCTTACGTCTTGAGCCACGCCCAAACACCTGGCTTTGGTATGGTTAGCCATCCTCATGCGTACATTTGATTTAGCTACTGCTTTAACCCCTGTTTCCTTCATTGCAGCTTCCGTCATGATGCAAACTTGTGCTCCACTGTCTATATAGGCCCGAACCTGCATCCTCTTTTCAATGACCGCATCCACTAGAGGAAGGACATCCGTTGGGCTACCCACTCTCAATGCCATGTTTTGTATTGCATGTACATCCCCCTTAGCCTTTGGCAGCCTCGTGCTGACACTTGTAGACCACTATCTTCGTAGCTTGGGATTTAAAGCCAACAACTGACCAAAGGTTATGTTAGCCTTTTGATTTTGAACATCGCTTACGAAGTCATATTTCGGGTAGCCGCGCCCTAGCTGAAAGTCTGCCTGCTTGATTTTGCGACGCCTCCTCTTCTTGCTAGTTTCCGGCTTCTCCTTGCCTTCGTACACTTTCTCTTTACCTTTACGGGCCCTCGTCTCCCGCTCGGTTTCTGTCTCTCTTTGCCTCCTTGCTCTTTTGTTAGCCAAAACTTCAACATCCTGCTTATCGACTCCGATGATATTCACCCTAGGGACTTCACCACCATCCTGAGGAGCTGGCGGCACCTGATTCTCGACTACCTGCTCCCTCGGGCCATTGAGTTGTGCTTGGCCTCTACCTCTGCCAAACAGTGGATAAATACCGCCTCTTTCTCTTAGTGGATGAGGGAAATCTGGCGCATAGTGTCCTTCTTCACTGCAATTGTAACATCGGCCAGGCAGTGGCCTTGCCCTGCCCCTTGCTCCTCTGGGTTGACCTCTATCCATCATGCTTAGCCGCAATTTCTGCATTTGCTCAGACAAATCTTGCACGGTTCGCACCCAATTTTGTGGCACAACGGCTACACCTCGATTTGCCTGGTTCTCATCATGAATAGCATCCCTCGGACCTTGAGGTTGGACCACCGCTTCATAACCCAACACACCTTGTTCAATCTTCTTTTTTATTTTCCTGCTTTTTGCCTTTGCTATGGCCACTGCACCATTATAGTTTTATGGGCTCTCAAAATCCACTTTCTCCCTCACTTTAGGATGTAGGCATGCCATGAATTTATCCAGTTTGAAGTAGTCGCCATTGGCCAATTGCATGGCACCCGCTAACTCTGCCCAGCACACTTCAAAACGATCCAAAAACAAACTAAACTCTTCACTTACATCCTACTTGAGCGCCTTCAGTTTGGCATCCATCTCCACTGAGGACGCCTCTTTGCGGAAGTCATGTAGAAAGCGCGCCCGAAGAGCCGGCCAAGCATGCCTCGGCTCACCTTCCAAAGCTTTGTACCATATCTTTCCTTCCCGCGCATCACCAAAGGAAATGTCTACATCTTGCTGTCCTCATTCGGCATGCGCAGCGACAGCATATACAACTCAAAGTCTACAACCCACTCATCAAGATTTTCTTCACCTGTAAAAATTGCCCATAGCTTCGAGACGCCATGTCGACCAACACCAAAAACTGCTTCTCTTCACTTAACTGGGAGCAATCAGTGTGCTCCTCTGTGGGGGCACCAGAAGATGGAGAGGGGGAATGGGGAACACACCCGACACACAAACAGCTGCCCCTATATAGCTCAGGGTATTCACAGCACCCATGTCCTCTCGAAAAACACCTTCAAAAAAGACGATTCACACTAGCAGGGCCTCGCCTGCACTTCGACCAACACACACACTCCTGCACAGTCCTCGGACAGCGAACACACCGATTTGGTCCACTTTCTGCACTTCCACAACTCAACACCTCTCTCTCTTTCTCTCTCACACACACAGGGGGCCCGGGGGGCACACACGCTCACACACATCGGCACCACGCATGCTGGAGACGAGAAAAGAAGAAAGGGGGGAAGGGGGAAGATACGATGCCAAAATTGGCAATCATAGCTTCTCCTTCAAACAAAAAACACCTATACAAGATCCGCACGGTCTTTTCTAGCCCGCACCATGGCCATCACCTGCTTCATATACAGGGGCACACAAATCCCTCAAATCTTGACTTCCTCAGCGCACACCTCGACCGAGCCTCCACCATTGGCTTCACTTTGACAGAAGCTGCTTCTCTCGGTACCCCCCACTGGCCTCTTCTCTTCCAAGGAACTTGCCCTTACAAGTTGCTTCACGGATCACGCACCCTGGCTTCGATCACTGAGCGTGAGCGCATGAAAAAAAACCCTCCTCTCCTCCTCTTCCTTTAGCTTCAAGAAAAAACTGCACTCCTTGAAAAAAACATCGCCCTCTTGAGTCGTCTCATGACGATCCCCTTTCTGTGTCGACGTCGATTCCGAGCACGCGAAGCGTTCCTTTTCTCCCACTCCTCCTCCTTTTCTTCTTCCCCTCCAGCCAAAGAGAAAAAAACCCTCTTTCGAAAAATGATCCCCCTCCTCTTTCCTTCCTTCCTTTCTTTTAAAAAACATTTCACCTAGCAATAGTGCCCGGCGCTATTGCTCTTAAGTCTCCTTCAAAACCCTTTTCTTTTTCCATTAGCCTTTTACTAGTATGTGAACCGCGCGTTGCCGTGGCTACATGTGCGTCAAATGAAGCAACCATTGTTCTCCTTCCCTTCACAGGGAGAGAAAATGTGGGCAAATGCCTATGATTCTCATGTAAGCTTTTATAGCTCTTTAATACATTTGTGCCATTAACCACCACTTTAACTACTTTCTAGATGACAATTTATGACAACACACAAGTTCTAAGTGCCTTCCACATTCACATCAACCAAGCACAAATCTATCTTTTGGATCAACACTATGTCTACCTTTTCGAGTGTAAGATTGAACAATTGATGAAGTGTAGTTACTCTCCCATTCTTGTGGATTGACCAAGGAAAAATCTCCTTCTAGTTGGTATGCCAATCTCCAACATACTCCTCCTAATCATGGCAAGTTTAACCCTCCCCCCCACCCGCACCCCCCCCCCCCCCCTCTCTTTATGTGTGTGTGTGTGTGTGTGTGTGTTGATTGAGTTCAAGAATTATCAGGCCAATTTGAGGTCTCTTGAGAATGAATTAAGTAATGGGCTCCCTTTGCATGACGTCTTCTCTTAACATCCTATGTTCCTCTCTAAGGAGGCAGCAAATTTGCGATTAGGCTAGAGACACCCCCCTCACACAATTAATATGGGACCCTAGTGAGTGGTAGTGGCCCTCTAAATAGACTAATAAAGAGCTAGTATCCTTCTTTAGATATAGTGTTTGCATTGAAGGACGAATTCTTTAGATGCATTAGCATCCCCTCTCACCATTCTTACCAATCAAGGCATTGGTCATGATAGCAACTCTTCCCTGCTTCTCTTGTGTAGTTTTGGTCTTGCATTTGGGGCATCACAGTCAACTTAGTCATCAACTACTATTTGTTGGCACTTAGGATGCATGTACAGCCATGACCCAACATGCCAACATTACACCATATAGTAGCGGTGTGTCATTTGCTTCTCAAAGGTAGTTCATTATGGGTGTGTGACCTGGGGGTGATTGCATGGCTATAGCAACTTTGTCACTAAATGTGGATAAATTTCAAAATTTACAGGTTGGATTGCACTCATCTAGCTAGCATGTACACTTGCATCTACCAAGACTCGTCACATGGATGTTGAGGTCTCTTGCAATTGACCATAAGCAGGTTAGTAATATAAGGTGCATATTGTTTGTTTGTGTACATTTGGGTATCATTGGACCCTTAAATTGTGAGGGCAATGAAAGCAGAAAAGTTCACTCGATCGTTTCTCTTTGCAAGGGTTTTGGGCATCATGCGAAAAGAAAGGCCGTGCTGCAATAACACACACACACACACACACACACACACACATACACACATTGTTCCTCTTTGAGACAGAAGACTGTATTCAACCATTCATATGCTAGCCCTTAGCCATTTGGCTTAGTTTCCAATCCCTTAAATGTGAGAAGAGCATTGAGGCACTACATGGAGAAGAGTCTCTTTTTGTAAATGAATTATACCCCTTAACAATTTGAGAGTGCGATCATCAGACCCTACATGAGTATTTAGCTTTTGATCATATCAAACTTGCTTTACCCACATTTTAGCCCATACCATGACCTACATACCTTTCTCTCCTAGCCACCTCATGGATTCAACTTGTCAGTGGCCACCCTTATATCCATAGTCTTCAAGCATGTTACATGTTGTACTTGGTCCCATAGGTCAATCTAACCTTTAAGGATGATCTCTCTCTCTCTCTCTCTCTCTCTCTCTCTCTCTCTCTCTCTCTCTCTCTCTCTCTCTCTGCTCCTGTTAACCTTTGAGGTCACTGTGATTGTTTCTATGATATTAAAAGTTATGTCCCCCTCTCCTTGTATAAGTATGTGCGCATGCAAGCCCTTGAGTTCAAGAATCAACGTTCATCGGCTAAAATTTTTAGGTCTCTTGTGATCTTCTTCTTCTTCTTCTTCTTCTTCTTCTTCTCTCTCTCTCTCTCTCTCTCTCTGTGCTAACTTGCTATGCAACATGACGACTTGTTGCCAACAATGTTTGGATTGGAATAGGTTTGCCTAAACCTAATAGCTGAGAGTCAAGATTAGTCAGTCTCAAGATTAACGGGTCTCAAACCACGTCAGTAGGAAGAAAAACATCTCTCTTTCTCTCTCTCTCTCTCTCTCTCTCTCTCTCTCTCTCTCTCTCTCTCTCTCTCTCTCTCTCTCTCTCTCTCTGGCTGCATGTCTAGTTTGTAGTATTAAAATGTAGCATGTGAGAGACTAAGAACCTAGTCGCGTGTACCAGCGAGTCTTCTTTTTTCCCGGTCACGAGCCTATGTAAGGAGTTCGAGATGTAAAAAATTGTGAAAGCTAAAATCTTGCCTATGTAAGGAGTTCTTCTCCCTCTACCTATCTAATCATGGTAGTTAAGAGCCTCGAAACGGGCATAGCATTTCACATGGTTGACTTTTGAGGCCCTTTCAAGCCACCGGTTTTTTTGACTTGCAAACAAAGCTGGAAGGCTATTTAGCCGTTCCAAAGTGACCAAGCTCTAAATGTAAGCAAAATGACATGGAGGTAGTCCTGCAACGGAGGCACATGCATGGACACTTCCCTACTATAAGAGACCGAGTCATCATTTCTAGGGGGAGGCAAAGGGCCCGCATTAGGTATGCAACACCAAGGAGGATCCAAATGAGCAAAGGAATACTAACTCCAAGACCAAGGCCAATACCTTCGACTGGCAATGATCATCCTCCAATGCAATCACATCAATGTTCTGGAAAAAATATTTTTCAAACATACAAAATTGCTTTCCTTTAATTTTGCAAGAGAAAATTTAGAAAATTAGGTTTATTTTGCAGGTTTTTACACTATTTTTCTCTATTTTGGGACGATTTCTCCTTTTTCTCTTGCCCTCAACCAACATTTTTGAAATTGAAAACGGCATGATATTAAGTTGAGACACATCTTTCCCAAACAATCAATTGAAGACCCACCTTGCACGATCGTTGTAGTGAGAACTGTAGCAACAGGCAATGCCACCTGTTTCCTTGCAGAACCTCCTTTTTCCTTGCCTATGTAAGGAGTTCGATATGTAAAAAATTGGGAAAGCTAAAATCTTGGATGGTCACGTTGGAGCTCTAAACATTGTAGCATCCGCTGACAGGCCGAGAAAAGACGAAGAAAGTGTGGAGATGAATGTGGGACTCTCTCTCTCTCTCTCTCTCTCTCTCTCTCTCTCTCTCTCTCTCAGTGTGGAGGGCCGTAGCTAGGCAAAAATGGAGCTTGTCGGGATGAGGTAGACATGCAGCGGTAGAGGAGTAGGTGGCTTAGCAAGCACTTGTGGCAAGTGGGACATGTATTGGATCTAGAGTCTTAACGTCCTGGCCAAAGAGGATTGAGGTTGTATAAGGGTGTGGGGCTCGTAGCAGATCAACTATGTTTGTAGCCAGGGGTGTTGATAGAGGAGACTACATGAGGCCTCTTGCCGCAGCATTTGAGAAGTTTTACATGAAGTAAGTAGTGGGTTGTGTTCATGATCGAGTTTAGGTGGCGGTGGTGGTGGGGCAGGGGGAAATAAGGGAAAACAAACAAGGAAAAATGTATATGGATAAAAATGGGACTCAGTATGTAAAAGTTGAAAATCCTAATGTGATAAACAAATTAGAAGTGAATACAATAATTCTGGATATGGCAGCAAAAGAAGGTCCACCGACTTTAGAATCTAAGGGATACTATCAGGTTGATCTGAAACCTTTGAATTGGCTTAGCATTGATAATCCTAGGATTGGAGTCCATTGTTCGGAGGATAGGAATGTCAAGGATCTTTTATGGACCTCTTTTATGTCTCTAAGGATACTCAAAGTGAGAAAACAACATCCACAAAACCAACACAAGTGGGAACAGCTACTGCAACACCACTTACAACCATTGAAGACATGCTCAAAAGGATAAACAAAATGATAAATAATATGCAAAAAGCTCCTACAAGGGAACCTAGGCAAGTAATACATCAATAGGGACAACCAATTTGGAAATGTTCAATATGCACCTATGAGACCACAAGGACAACCCATGTACAGATACCGGCCTAATATGGCCCTAGCACAAAAAACACCCATGGGTTTGGAAAGACCACAACCAGTGTTGGGTTAACAACCTCCATTTCTTGGACATAATGTAGTGTCTATAAAGTACATCCATTCAGAAGGAGGCATAGATGAACAAGCACTAGTGTGTGTTACACCTTATATTGAGCCTAGTCCATCTACAGTAATGGTAGAAGGAGAGTGGTTTAATTGACATCAACCTTCAATAGAAGATTCTGTAACTTATGCTACACCAACGCTTACACTGATGTACTTTCTAACTAATCAAGGTGTTAGACCTCCAATGTAAGACATCCAAAGATTGGAAACTGCCACAATTGTGGTGCAGGTGATCATTGAAAAAATGAATGCCTAATACCTGACAAGAACATTAAGCAAATTGAAGCTTTTTGTACACAATGTTGTACGAAGGATGGACACTTCCCTAAAGACTGTCCAAAGAATTCGTTAAACAAAGGAAAAGCAGGGTGAATGTAGTCCAAGTGATGCCTAGTAGCTCTTGGAAAGTGCACCTATTGTTCCAATCAAGGTGATCATTAGAGCCCGAGCTAAGAAAAAGAAACATAACTCCTGTGATGAATAAGAGGATACTAAAAATTCCTCGCAAAAGACCAAGAAAAGAAAACGTCAAAGATATGAGATGAGAAAACAAAAACAAAAGGAAGAAATTGAGGAAAAAAGCCAAAAATGTGTTCCAAGAAAAAGTCAAAGAAAATGAGAGTGAAATCAAGGGAACCCCAATAAAATCTAGAGGATCAATTTTGGTAGACAATTTTTTTGAGCCAATCAATGCAGCTTTGGAAGCTTTCCAAGTGGGTCTTAAAGCAGGCCAAAATATGGACAAAAAAAGGAAAAAACTATCCTTCTCCAAATATGCAAGCAGCTAAGCTTGAAGCTTATCAAAATTTTGTAAGAATTATTAAAGAAATGTTGGAAAAACAAAAACCCAAGCTTGAGAGTATAGCAAAACCTGAGGAGCTTGTGGTAGAAAAAAATAAAGAGAAATCCAAAGTGGTGGTAGGACCCCACCTTGAAAGTAAAGAGCCAAAACTCATAGTTCCTGATAGTGAAGATGCTTTAGATGGAATTCCGTTTGTGGAATAAAACTGGCCAGGACATTTATGGGAAAAAGTGAGAGAGGTTAATGATGGGAGCATAACTTTGAATTCAGGAGATTCTGCGGCAAGTGCATGAGTTGGTTAAGAAAGGCATAGTTAGGCGTAGCTCATCTACATTTTGTTCACTAGTGTTATTAGTGCAAAAAAAAAGATGCCACATATCGTATGTGTGTCGACTATAGAGCACGAAATGGGATCACTATCAAGAATAGGTTTCCCGTTCCACGGGTAGAAGACCTATATAAGCTACAGGGGTCGACCTACTTCAATAGGATTGACCTAAAAAGTGGCTACCATCGAATAAGGATAGCTGATCAAGACATTGTAAAGACCGCATTCCGCACTACATTTGGTCTTTATGAGTACATTGTCATGCCTTTTGGCTTGACCAATGCACCGGCCACATTTAACCGCTTGATGGAGAAACTATTCAAGTCTCACCGAACCTTTACAACATCTCCACGTAATATTTCAAGTTTTATGAGAGAATAAATTTTATATTAATCAAAAGAAAAGTGATTTTTTCTTACAAGAGATTCAGTATTTAGGTCACATTATCTCTCAAGATGGCATCCAAATGGATCCATCAAAGCTAGAGGTAATAAAAGGATGGCCTAATCCAAGGAATATGCATGAACTAAGAGGCTTTATCAGTATGTGTGCATACTCTAGACACTTCATAGAAAATTTATCACTAATCACTGGACCATTACATGACCTAACAAAGAAAAACGTTAGGTATATATGGTCCATGTACCATGCGGGTAGGAGTAATCATTTCCCACTCGTCATCCGAACTTGGGTTCGGCACCATTGGACCTTGATAGTGAGTCTTCCTTGCAGAACGCATTAGTGCAAGTGTAACTTCATCCTTTGTTCTTGTATCTGGACCAGCACTTGCAGATGAATTACGGACTATCGACATATTCACCCCCATTGTAAAACGCAAAGGGTGGTTGTACACAGGGTGGTGATTACGCGTTGCCCCTTCGCATGCATAAGTAGTCAGTATCCCAAAATCATCATTAATAGGATGTCCCCTTGATTCCCGACCATTTGTCCAAAAAATGTTTTGAGTCAAAATCCATGAATGGGTTTCTCAATTATTTTATCTTCATGATCAGACAATATGAAAGTATTTAGTCCTACTGGCCTGACTATTTGAAATGGCCCTGCATACCTGAGTTTGAGTTTGCCTGGCCTCAAACTTAATTTGCTATTGTAGACCAACACCCAATCACCTGAAGAAAAAAATTTGAACTTGATATTTTTGCTAATCCAAGCTTGTCTTCTTTGTTGGATAATATATGCAATATACTGGCTATGGATTTTGTCCTCTTCCAACCTCAGTAAAGCCTCCTTCATGTAACTGACTGAATCTTCAAGAGATAATTTTTCTTGAACTGCAACCCTGAGGCTTGGCACTATAAATTCCATGGACACCACTGCTTCTAACCCATAGACGAGCTTAAATGGTTTCATGCCAGTAGTCGCTTTATATGCTGTTCTAAAAGCCCATAGTGTTGAGTCCAATTTCTCATCCCAGTCTGTCCTGTTTTGATTGACTAGCTTCCTAATAATCCTGACCAAAATCTTATTGGTACTTTTTGCTTGTCCATTGGCCTAGGGATAGTACACTATTGACTTCTTATGCAATATCATATGCAATTCAGTCAGTTTATTGATCACCTTACTAATAAAATTTCCTCCCTGATCAGAAATAGCTCAATGGGACAGTCAAACCTGGTCATAATGTTTCTGTACAAAAATTTGGCTACACTTTTTGCTTTATTATCTCTTAAAGCCACTGGTTCTACCCACTTTGTATAGTAGTCAATTGAAACCAATATATACATGTTCTGTGTAAATCTTGCAGGTGGTTTGATTGGACCAACAAAATCCAATCCCCACTTCTAGAATGGCTCCAAAGGCAAAATAGGTTGCAATGGCACTCTATCCACATTCAGTGGTCTGCCATCTCTTTTGGCACAACAAACAATTCTTATTGAACTCCTGAGAATCTTTAATTACTGTTGGCCACCAAAGTCCTGCTTCGAATACTTTTCTTGCAGTTACCTCACCTGAAAAATGTCATCCTGCAGTACCTGCATTAGCTTCTGCCACCAATACTGCTTTCTGCTCAAAGTGAGGGACTCATCTCCTTATCACACCTGATCAATTCCTCTCTTATATAAGAGTCTTGCAATAACTGTAAATGGTTTACTCCTCAAAGCCATTCTCTTCCTGTGATATTTGGTCATTATTTCAGGTAACACCCCTTCATTCAAAAACTGAAACATGTCATTATACCAATCCCCTGACTGGTTAGTCAACTTAACTAAAAACAATTTTGCACCAGGTAATTGATCAGGTACTCTTGAGGAACCATCCTCACCTGTTTCCAATCTACTGATGTAGTTAGCCAAAACATGAAGTTTCCCAGGAGTACGTATTACCACATATGCAAATTCCTGCAAGTGCAGTATCCATCTAGCCAACCTTCCTGATAGATGTGGTTTGTTCACCAAATAGATAAGAGCCTGATGATCTACATGAAAGATTACCCTATTGGCTAAAATAATGTCTAAATTTTTGCAATGCATAGATCATTCAAGCATTCTCTCTCAGTCACTATATAATTTTTTGCAGGTGTCAGTTTCTTGCTTGCATAGTAAATTGGTCTAAAATCCTCTTCTAGTTTCTTGCATCAATGTTGCACCCATTGCCACATGAGATGCATCCACAAAAATATGGAATGATAATTCCCAATCAGGAACAATTAAAATTGGTGCTATAGTCAACATCTTCTTCAAAATCTTGAATGCTCTACCCTGCTCTTCTCCCCGTTCAAATACTGCATCTTTCTTTGTAAGCTTTGTTAGTGGTGTATAGACATGTGTTAAATATCTCAAAATCGGTTATGCCACTTCACTTGACCCAAAAATCTACCCAAGTGCTTAATTGTCCTTGGTTCTGGTGCTTTACTGATTGCTTCCATCTTCCTTGGATCTATAGATACTCCTTCTTTAGAAATTACATGTCCAAGTGAACTCCTTTTAGCTACAAATGCAATTGGCTGGGTTTAGTGACAGTTGAATTTTGCATTTTTGAAACCCAACCTCAAAGTGCTCAAGATGCTCCTGCTTTTTCCAAAAAAAACCCTCATAAATGTTGTGAGGAATTCCAAGCACCCATTGTAACACTTTTGCATTTTGGTGGAGCATTCTTTAAGCAAAAAGTCATC
>NC_140950.1:108109251-108153962 GCF_014529385.1 Adiantum capillus-veneris | reverse complement strand
TTGTGCCAACACTACCTCTTATCCGGTTCAAGGAGTTGAAAAAATTGTGCTTACTGTTGCTAATGGTAGTTCTTTCACACTTGTTGATGCACTTTATGTACCTGGGATCAAGAAGAATCTTTTGTCTGTATCTGCACTTACTAGACTTGGACTTGTACTCAAATTTGTGGATGACAGATGTACAGTTCATGATCTCAGTTTTGATGATGAAATCATTGCATCTGGGATTTTGTGTTGTGGGCTATATAAGCTCACTTTGTATGACAAGTGTGGAAAAAATTTTGCAAATGAAGTTGCAGATTCAAGGCCTATTTCAGATGTAAAACTTTGGCATGCACATTTTGGTCATCTGAATTTTGCCAGTTTGTTGCGTTTGCAGAAATCTGATATGGTTGATTCTTTGCCACCTCTTGAAGCACATGTCAAACATGTTTGTGAAGGCTATATTTTGGGTAAGTTGCAACATTCTAATATTCCAAAGGATGGTTCAGTTCGGGCCACATGCAGGTTGTAGCTTGTGCATAGCGATGTTTGTGGGCCCATGCAAACTCCATCCTCGGGCAATTACCTTTACTTCGTGACTTTCATTGATGATTACTCCAAGCATGCATGGGTATTTTCGCTTAAAGCAAAGTCCGAAGTTTTAATGCTTCAAATAATTTCTTGCTATGGCTGAAAATTTCTCGAAATGTACTATGGGCACCCTCCGTTCCAATTGAGAGGGGGAGTATATATCTCATGAATTCAATGCATTTCTGGCTAGTCATGGGATAAAACACCAATGTACAGTGCCTTATACACCTTAGCAAAATGGTGTTGCTGAGAGGAAAAACAGGTCAATTACAGAAATGGCACAATGTATGCTCAAAAGTCAAGCTTTGCCACATTCTTTTTGTCTTGAGGCCATTATGTGTGCCACTTATGTACTAAACAAGTGTCCTAAGAAAGCTTTGCAGTCTACTACTCCATATGAAGCATGGCATAATAGAAAGTTTTTTATTGAGCACATGCGTTGTGAGCGGGAGGAAAACACACACAGCGCCTCTATAATGACCCGACACACACTCTTGGAATGATACACACACACACTATGGGGCACCACTCGGCTTAGACAACACACCTGGCCGAGACAAGGAACACACCTCTGGAGTGAGAGGAGAGAGACTATCCACTTGCCCACTCCACACAGACACACACACACACACACACACACCCCCCCAAAAAACTCAGCTCAAAAGAGGAGAATTTCTGATGTTTAGATACAATTGAGCTTGGGCCAACACCAATGGGGCAAATAGCTCACACAATATGGGTAAAATAAGCCAGATACAATCACGAACTAGAGCAGAAACTTCGCTCATAGGAGAAACTTACACAGAAAAACAGCAGGAAAAGAGTGAGGAATTTGGCAAAATGGACAGCGCCATCGCGTCCGGAATGGCCCAAAACCCCAGGCTACAATGTCAAAGTGCTCAAATCCGCCGACCTCGGATGAGCAGTTTACGGCCAAAACAAGCTCCAAAATGAGCAAAAACAGAGCTGCGGCTGTTCCTCCTCTCTTCTCCACGTTTTTTCTGGTCTTCTCTCTGTTTTTTCAGTTCCCACACTTCGCTTTTTTAGTTGGGCACCCTTGGCCTTTTAGATGACCTCAAACGGACCCCGAACAGGCCAAAAACTGACCTCGCAGTGCATAGTTGTCACCTTTTTGCATCATCCACACACCTGGCACTCAGCTTTTTTCCAATAATGCATCTCGCCACCACGTGAAGTGGCCCCAAAAAGTGGTCCTAATGATGACCTTTCTGCGTAACTCTCACAAGAAAACACCCATGTTGTGTCGGTCCTCATCTGCGTGCAAATATTGACCTTGTTCGCCCTCCTGACGCCACTAGATGCCATCTGACGCACATGCTGACCTCACGTCCCAATTATTGTAGAAAAACACAGTGGTACTGATAATAGTGAAAATCGATGCACTATGTACACCTTGTCCTACTTGTACACATGTGGGCCCCACATAACCACTTGGCTATGGAAATTGGGTAATCCTTTATTCGATGCACCATGCCTGTGTATGTACATATGCGCAATCCCTTGCTCAAGGAAACTCCTGACATAATTTGCCCATCCCCTAGCCTTCTAGATCATTCATGATCAGCAGCAGCAAAGAGAGATATGAGACTCGCCGCATCACAGGTCTCCTCATCCCTCACCAACACTGCTTGATCCACAGACAGCTCATCTTGCTCCACCATCATCAATCTAGCATGATACAATTTAAGACACAACGCATTTACCCTTGACTTATGTAGAACACCATCCAGGTTAGCCAGCTGATATGTGCCATTTGGAAAACACTCCACTACCTTGAAAGGGCCTTCCCACTTAATTTGAAACTTCTTTTGGAAGGTGTTGTCCAGCTTACTACTGTAGCGCAAAACCAAGTCATGTTTCTTGATACCCTTACTTTTAACCTTTTCATTTATCTTTGCCAAATCCTTATCTTGCATCTGCCCATAATGCTCCAATGCGCTCATCCTATCCAACTGGACCTCTTGTAACTGCAAGAGCCTCTCTTTGAATGCATCACTAGGCGACCCAAGCAACTTCTCTAACATCTTAACCGTAGGCAACTCTACCTCCACAGGCAATAGTGCTTCCTTTTCATACACCAAATGAAATGGAGTAAACCCTGTACCTGTCTTCACTGAAGTACGGCAAGCCCATAATGCACTAGGCAATTCCAAATCCCAATTCTTTCCTTGGTGCTCTGTCACTTTAGAAAGAATTTGTACCAACTCACCATTGAATCTTTCATTTAAGCCATTACACTGCGGGTAATAAGGAGTGGTATGCTGGTGCCTTATCTTCATCTTTGTGCATAAGAAGTCTAGCAGTTTAGCTCTAAATCCTGGCCCCTTATCTGAAAGTAGCTCTAATGGCACCCCAAACTTGCAACATATTTCATCATACACAAATTTTGCCACATCCTTTGCAGTGATCTGTTTTACTGCTATAGCCTCTGCCCATCTAGAGAGATAGTCCACTGCCGTTAAGATATAGCTTTTGCCCCTGCTTGTGATAGGTAACGGGCCTATTGCATCAATCCCCCACTTTTCAAACACATCAAACGCCATACTGGTTTTTCGTAGCTCTGGTTCCAACACTCTCTTCCCAAATGCTTGACATCTATTGCAAGACCTACACCAATGGTGAACATCCTTGTGCAAACTAGGCCATACATACCCCTCTTGCAAAATCTTATGCAAGGTGATCTTTAGAGCAAAATGGCCACCACATGCGCCTTCATGATTCTCTTCCAACACTCTGTAAAGCTCCTCCCGCCAAGGTACACGTCTCAACACGAGATCAGCCCCTTTCATGTATAAGACATCACCAATCAATTTGTACCTGTATGCTCTACGCACAAAGCCATACTTCTTAGACTTCTGAATCTCCTTTGGAATGATTCCTGTTAGCAAAAAATCCTCTTCTTGAGCCAAACTTTCCGGGCCATGATAAAGAGGTAAATTGGTCCTCAACACGAATAGCTCCCCAATCATGCCTTGAGCTGCTTCATGTGCCTCTCCATTTAGAGCACGTTCAATGTGTCTGATGCTCCATGCTTCGAACTTTTTTAATAGGCCTTTAATTCTGAAGCACATTTCCTTCAATGAGGTGTTCTTGCTCTTCCACACACCCAGCACTTGCTTCACCACTAACAAGGCATCACCTTTTATGCTCAACCTTCGAACCCCATGCTTCAAACAAATGTGTAATCCGGCTTCCAATGTAGCATATTCAGCCTCATTGTTACTATGCGCATCCAATTTGAACCCTCTCTTGCATACTAGCTTCCCCTCTGGATCATAAAGTGCTATACCCCCTGAAGCTGCATCATGGCTGTTTCTGTATGAACCATCAAAGAACAACACCTTTGCATTGCTGATCTGTGGCACTTCTTCAACTACCTTTCTCACCACCTCTTCCTTAACAATAAGGGGATTCTCCTTGTAGGTCAACAAATCAGCTAGGGTAGCCCTTGTACTATCTTCCACTAGAAAAGAGAACTCAAACTCTTGCAGCTCAATTACCCATTTCTTCACCACATTTGACATGCTAGTACCATTAATTAACTGTGGCAAAAAAGCATAACTCGTCAAGAAAACAAAAGGCCGTGGTAGCAAGTAATGACGAAATCGTCGACAAGCAAATATTACACTGGCCATCACTAGCTCTACTTCCGATAACTTTCTCTCCGCTACCAACTTCACTCGTCTTGCACAATACACTGGCCTCATATAATGGCTGCCCTTCCCCTTTTGCAATAGCGTGGCTCCAATGGAATAATCCCCTACTGATGGATTTACATAAAAAACTTTCTCCCAATCAGGAGCCTGCATGGCTGACAACCCCCCTAACACCTCTTTCACCTCTTGAAACACTTCTTCACACTTGTCATCCCATTGCAATGGATCATGCTTTTCCACTTGCTGTAATGGATAAAGAAGCTGCGAAGACAATGGAATAAACCGTGCCATGTACTTCACTTTGTGTATAAAAGTTGCCAATTGCTTCGTACTCATAGGTGATGGAAGAAGAATAATAGACTTAACCTTATCTGGATCAGCCTCAATGCCATTTTCTGACACCATATGGCCCAATAACTTCACCCTTGGCTGTGCTAGATGACATTTCTTTGGATTTAGTTGTCCTCCACATTCATCATATCGAGCCAATACCATCTGCAGCTTCTCATGGTGATCAGCCCTACTGCTATAGACACAGAAGTCACCCATAAAAGCTTTAACACAACTACCAATGAATGGTTCCAACACCCAATTTGCTCTCTCTTGATAGAAGGAAGGTCCATTTGACAACCCAAATGGCAATATTGTGTAGCAATAGCAGCCCCATGGCGTAATAAAAGTTGTCTTTGTGCGGTCTTTAAGAGCAATCTTCAATTGAAAATAGCCTGAAAAACCATCACACACACTGTACCTCTCATAACCTGCCACTGAATCCAAGATCTGATCGATGAATGGAAGAGGATATGGGTTCTTCTTAGTGGCTGCGTTTAAGGGTTTAAAATCCACACAAATTCTCCACTTCCCATCCTTCTTTGGGCTGACTACAACTGGACTCACCCATTCTGTGGTCTCCACTGGAACTATGAACCCTGCCTTCAGTAACTTGTCCACCTCTACCCGCAAGGCTTCCATTTGCTCTTGACCCATCCTTCTTAGCCTTTGCCGCACTGGCTTAGCACCTTCTTTCAGCTCTATATGCATCTCTTCACCCTTGAACCCTCTGATCTCTTCATATGAAGTAATGAACAAATCAGGAAAACTAGCCAGCATATGCAAAAATATATCCTTCTCCATAGCTGAGAGGTCTCCACTAATCATTTGCGTCATTAATTCCTGCTTCTTTGACAACTCAACCTTGGTTTGCATCAGCCCTTCAATCACTTCATAAGGCCCTTCACTTTCATCTTCAACTTCATTCGCAAATGCGACTAAACCACACTCTTGGATTTCTTTATCCATCAAAAGAAATGCAACATCAGCATCCTCATCACTGCTTGTAGTGCTATCACTGTCCTCATCTGTCACCGTGGAAGAGTCTTCATCACTAGACTCATCCTCATCTTCATAAATCTCCTCTAATCGTTTCCTTGTGTCCATATTATAAAGCTTCTTGGTACCTGTCTTTCCATAGAGGCTAATCGTACCATGTCGCCAATCTTGAACAGCTCCCACTGCACGTAACCATGGTCTGCCCAGTATAATAGAATATGCTCCCAACCCTGTTGGCATCACATGAAAATCAACCACTGCCTTTGCATCATATGCCTCCACTTCTAAGCTCTTTACAACACCCAATCATTTTACTTTTTGATGGTTTTCCAATCTGATCCGAAAACCTGACACCCCAGCCACTGTGAGACCCATCTTCTCAACGCATGAGTGTGTTATGACGCATATTTGGGCTCCGCCATCCACATAACCTTGTCCCAAATTTTTCCTTTTATGCCACACATCTACTATTGGACAAATGTCTGGTAGCTCGTCCATTGCCAACACCTTTACTGAACCTCTCTCTGGCTCTTTCTCCATTGGGTTAACCATCCTCTTCCACTGTCGCTTTAGCTTAGGCACCATCTCTATAAGCTGCCCAAAAGTAACATCTGCCTTCCTGCTGGTCAGATCCTCCTTCAAGTCATAGCTTAATTTCCCATCCCCTAGTGGAAAATCTGAAACATGAAACTTTCGACGAGCTCTCCTTTTCCTCTTGGCCTTGACATCCTCGCCTTCATGGCTCTTTCCTTTCTTCTTACTAGGACCTGAGGCTCTTCTTGCTTCCTTATCCGCTGTGGTCCTCTTCCCAATAGGCATCACTAATGTATCCTCTAGCTTTGATGCCTTTCCAAGGTGACTACACTTAGCACTTTTGTCTTTCCCTTTTCCTCCTGGGTCAGTCCACTAGTTCCTTCGTCTCCCTTAATTTCGATGCCATAATCATTTGACCTAGTTAGCACCTGTCTTGGCAATGGATACATGTCTCCCCACATCCTTGGTGGCTTACCACATTGCGGGCTAATGTGACCCAACTCTCCACAATTATAACATGTGGGCGTCTGCCTCCAAAACCTACCATTGCTTTGTCCAACACCATTCCTAGGCCTTTCTTCACCTTCTTGCTGATTTGCAAACCTCCCTCGACCTCGATTATTTCCCACTTGACCTAGCATGTTTAGGCTGAGATTCTTCATCAAATCTACCATTTGCCTCATGTCTTGCCTTAGCCCATCATCTTGCACTGCTGTAGTGACCACTGCTAACAGGAACTACTGGTTCATGATGAACCCCTGACATGCGCCCTTGTGAAGACTCTATAGGCTGAAATTCAGACCTCATTGGCAAAGACTCCACCCCTAACTGGCTCATTTTCCTCAGCTTCCACTCTTTGTTACTTGCTACCTCTAGTGCATCCTCATATGTCCTAGGCTTCTTTAGCTCCACTCTCCAACGTATATTCTCCCAAAGACCAGCCAAGAACCTGTCCTTCTTCATCATGTCAGGCGGGGGTACCTATGGTGCTAAAGCCTTGCACATTCGCTCCCATGCCAATGAAAACTTACGTATGTACGCATCTACTGGCTCACCTTCCTTTTGCACCAAAGCCTGTACTTCTTGCCACACCTTGTCAGGATCTTCTATCTTCACAAACTCCACTTCCAACCCATGTCGTAGATTGTCCGAACTCAACCTTACAGGTGGATCAGCCACACGCAACTCCTCTTCAAATGCTTTAGACCAAACTCGTGCATCACTCTTCAAACAAATTTGGAGAAGGCGTAACATTTGCGTAGGGTCATGAATCTGGTTGCTAATGCAAGCAACCTCCATCTTTTCCAAAAATTCTTCCACATCTTCATCACTTCTTCCATGAAACTCGGGATAAGAGAAAGCCATGGCTACCCAAGTTACAATGCTTTGAGAACCCCTTCGAACACACGTGCCAGAACCCAAGACTTTTGACTACCCAATCCCCAAAAACTTCAATGGAGCTTAACCTTAGATAAGGAAAAACACATGCATATCAAATGAGTTTTCATAGTTAATCATCGGAATGACAATAGGCAAAGGACATTCCAGGATCTCTCTCAATCTTCTTGGCCCAAACATAAAGACTATGCGCTGCTGGAAAAAGATCTTCCTGGACACATGAACATTAATCTGAATTCTTTGAGTTAAATGAAAAGGAGTGAAATGAGGGCCATTTTGATCATCCATTAAAGCCAACCATGAAGCTCCCAAGAAGGCACACCTGACTCAACCTCTGATTTTGCCAAAATTTCAGCAGCATAACAGTATAAATGGCTCAAAATACAAAAAAACCAGCCATCATAACCTGGGAAGATTTCGAGAGAGTTTCCCCAGAAGTAGAGCAGTAGGAACCCAAAATATAGACTGTCTATGTATGCATAAACTGTCAACAATAGAACCCGAGCATCAAGTAGGACTCACTAGTACATAGCCTATGGCGAGGTCACAAAAAGGGTGCTCCAGATACCTGTATCACCAAAAGGATCTCCACATTTGAGAATCCCCCAGCTCAATAAAAACCTCACGCTATCGACCCTCACACGAAGGCTAATGCAAATCGCATATAGTCAAGTCTCAGAAATGACTATCTTCCAGACCAAGTCTCAAAAATGGCTGGGACTGCCAAATACAACCAAGTATGGCTCCACAAATGCGTACAATGGCAGTTTCCACA
This sequence comes from Adiantum capillus-veneris, assembly GCF_014529385.1. NCBI lineage: Eukaryota > Viridiplantae > Streptophyta > Polypodiopsida > Polypodiales > Pteridaceae > Adiantum > Adiantum capillus-veneris. The sequence goes on along the minus strand of NC_140950.1, from coordinate 108,145,676 downwards.
AGTAACGTACAATCCAGCAGACAATGCGCTCAAATAGGCGCCAAGTGATGCATTCCCACAACAACTGCAAGTGACATCACTGCTAGTATATCACTGTACTCCAGCTACCTGTACCTGTGTGAATCACCTGTACCTATACCTGTCACTATAACCTGTAACCTGTAACCTGTGATCTGCAACCTGTAACCCCGAAGCTCGAAGCTCAAAGCTCGAAGCAGAAGGTACTTGAAGAAGATCCTCCGTGGGGGCACCAAAAGAATGTGAGCGGGAGGAAAACACACACATCGCCTCTATAACGACCAGACACACACTCTTGGAATGATACACACACACACACACTATGGGGCACCACTCGGCTTAGACAACACACCTGGCCGAGACAGGGAACACACCTCTGGAGTGAGAGGAGAGAGACTATCCACTTGCCCACTCCACATAGACACACACACACACACACACACACACACACACACCCAAAAAACTCAGCTCAAAAGAGGAGAATTTCTGATGTTTAGATACAATTGAGCTTGGGCCAACACCAATGGGGCAAATAGCTCACACAATATGGGTAAAATAAGCCAGATACAATCACGAACTAGAGCAGAAACTTCGCTCATAGGAGAAACTTACACAAAAAAACAGCAGGAAAAGAGTGAAGAATTTGGCAAAATGGACAGCGCCATCGCGTCCGGAATGGCCCAAAACCCCAGGCTACAATGTCAAAGTGCTCAAATCCGACCTCGGATGAGCAGTTTACGGCCAAAACAGGCTCCAAAATTAGCAAAAACAGAGCTGCGGCTGTTCCTCCTCTCTTCTCCACGTTTTTTCTGGTCTTCTCTCTGTTTTTTCAGTTCCCACACTTAGCTTTTTTAGTTGGGCACCCTTGGCCTTTCAGATGACCTCAAACGGACCCCGAACAGGCCAAAAACTGACCTCGCAGTGCATAGTTGTCACCTTTTTGCATCATCCGCACACCTGGCACTCAGCTTTTCTCCAATAATGCATCTCGCCACCATGTGAAGTGGCCCCAAAAAGTGGTCCTAATGATGAACTTTCTGCGTAACTCTCACAAGAAAACACCCACGTTGTGTCCGTCCTCATCTGCGTGCAAATATTGACCTTGTCCGCCCTCCTTACGCCACTAGATGCCATCCGACGCACCTGCTGACCTCACGTCGTCGGTCCGCGGATAGCTTCCTCGAGAAGTTTTACACGCTATAAACTCCTCATTATTGTAGAAAAACACAGTGGTACTGGTAATAGTGAAAATCGATGCACTATGTACACCCTGTCCTACTTGTACACATGTGGGCCCCACACAACCACCTGGCTATGGAAATTGGGGTAATCCTTTATTCGATGCACCACGCCTGTGTATGTACATATGCGCAATCCCTTGCTCAAAAAAACTCCTGACAGCGTGTTTTTGGTTGTTTGGCATATGCTTTGGTGCCACAAACACAACACAGAAAATTGGATGATAAAGCTGTCAAATGTATTTTTGTTGGTTATTGTGTTGAAAGCAAAGGTTACAGGTTGTATCATCTGCAAACAAAACGTATTCTGGTTTCACAAGATGTAGTGTTTGTGGAAGATTCTGTTCAGCCCTTGCTGTCATGTACTAGAGAAAATAATGTAAGCTCACAGGACATTTATGACACTTTGTTGCCTCTTTTCAGTGTTGGAAATACGATTGTAAGTTCTAATGAGGCAAATGCACAGCCTATGGTGGTTTCTAAAAATGTTACAGATCAGCCTATTACTGATGCAAATGTACATGATATACTTGATGAGAAAAGGGTTGAAAATGAGCAGGCTAGAGGTATGCCAAAATGGCTGCTGCACACTTTGCGTGATAGTAAATTGGATACACCTTTGTTTAGTGGTACTTGTTTAGGCTCTCACCATGCATCTTATGCATCAGATTGTTATGCTTTGGCTGTGTCTAGCTTACATGATGTTGAGGAACCTCTGTCTTTTGATGAACCACAGAGTTCAGAAAATTGGATGGCTGCCATGCAATCAGAATATGATGCACTTATAGAAAATGACACATGGACTTTATGTGATTTGCTTCCTGGAAAAAAGGCCATTGGTACAAAGTGGGTTTACAAGTTGAAACGCAAGCCGGATGGTGAGATCAATCTCCATAAGGCTCGAGTTGTTGCAAAGGGTTATGCACATAAAAAAGGCATCGATTATGAAGAGACCTTTGCTCCCACTTGTCATATGACTACTGTGCATTTTATATGTGCATTGGTAGCTCATTTTGGTTGGAATGTACATCAATCAAACATTGTTAATACTTCTTTCTTGAATGGTGACAAACTTGAGTAAGTTTATGTAATGCAGCCTTGTGGTTTTGTCAAGAAAGGATAAGAGGACAAAGTTGCAAATGTAACAAGGCTTTGTATGGGTTGAAGCAATCTCCTCGTGCTTGGTATGAGAAATCTCACACTCATTTGGTCAAACAAGGCTTCTGTAAATAGTCCAACAAAAATCACATTGTATGCAAAGCGTGAGGGTGATGTACTTCTCATTGTGGTTCTTTATGTAGATGATTTGCTGATCGCTGGGCCAAATGAGAGACATATTACTGAATTTAAGACTGATTTGAATGCTACTTTCAAGATGAAAGATTTGGGGTTGTTGCATCATTATTTGGTCATACAGTTTAAGCAATGTGATGGTGGTACTGCCTTGTGTCATAAAAGTTACATAGAGAAATTGCTATGTAAGTTTGGACTTGAGGATTGCAAACCTATTTCCACTCCCAAAGAAATAGGTTTGAAGTTGAGTCTACATGATGCTGGTAATCATGATGATGTCACTCTTTACCAAACTGCTATTGGCTGCCTCATTTATGTATGCAACACGAGGCTATATATTCGGTTTGCAGTCTCATAGGTCAATAGATTTATGCATAGCCCAGGGTCTACGCATTGGCAGGCTCTCAAGAGGATTTCTCGCCACCGTCGTGTCACTTTATATCTTGGCTTTTTTTATCCCAAGGGGAGATCATTGCTGCCAGATTTACATGCTTTTTTGGGCTCAAATTGGGCTGGTTGCTTTGACACACGAGTGTCCACAAGTGATTTTTGTTTCATGCTTGGCAGTTCATGTATATCATGGTTGAGCAAGAAGCAACCTACTGTGGCCAATTTGAGTTGTGAGGCTGAGTACAGGACAGTCTTCATAGCTACGATTGAGTGTGTATGGCTCGGACACGTTATGGCTGATTTGGGTGTTGGACAAGACACTACCAACATTATCTACACTGACAATCAAAGCACATTGGCAGTTGCAAGGAACCCAGTTTTTCATGCTTTCACAAAGCACATCGAGGTGCATTACCACTATGTTAGGGAGAGAATCTCACTAGGAGAGATCAACTTGGCTTATGTGCCAACACAGGACAACCTTGCAGTTCTTTTCACAAAGGCATTGTCTCGTGAGAAGCTCGAAGTTTTCCGCAAAGCTTTGGGCTTACTCCCCTTTGTGGACTGATCATGTCCTCAGGGCATGGCACTTCCCTTTACTCATTTGCCACCTCTCGTTCACCGCATCACTCCAGGGGGGCTTTGTTACCATATACATGTGGTAGTGATGTGTGTGAACGCACTAGGATGGTCGGGGCATTTTTTCCCTCTTTAGGATGTTTTTTCCCCCGTGCATTGTATATACGCCCATCACTCTAGGGCTAACTATCTTTCCATTGTGTGCCTTGAGCTTCCTTCGTCTTCTCCAAGCTGTGTGCGTTTCTCTGCAACCCTAATTCCAACAGACTAGTGAATCTCCAAGCACAATCAATACAATGAGAGTTCTAGATACCGAGACTAAAGTAAGGGATGTGTGTTTGGAAGACAAAGCCACTGAGAGAAGTTCAATTAGAGTTCCAAGTGTGGGTTATGAAGCTAGAGATATTGTTTTAGGAGAACCTAGAGTTATGAGAATGGTTGCCAAAACATGATGGATGCGACCATCTCAAGTGGAAAAGTGTGCTACAAAAAATTACAATGGGTTGGGTTACAAGTGCGCACATGTTTCACTCTTTAAGAAAGTCTTGGGAGAAAAACAAGTGACAGATCCATACTCAGTATGAGAGATTTGGGCAACTTTGGATGGAATAGCATTAACATAGCTTCAACCTTTAAGTATCATAGATTTCATAAACATAGAGTAACTTATGTGAGAGTTTGCTGATGAATTCTCAAATAGTGGAATCAAGCATAATAGAATGCCCCAAATCTATGCTTTTTAATAGAAAGAGAATGCAAAGATGAAGGAAACGTTTCTTTGCTTCAAGTAATACATAAAGAGATGTCCTACTAGAAAGTTGTCACAATATGAGAGATTATCAATTCTCTTTATAGAGGGCTTGAAAAACAAAACTCTAAAAAATGACCTGCACTTAAAAGCGTGCACCACATTTGAGCAAGTCACTAGAGAAGCAATGTAGCTATTGACAATTGCAAGGTTTATGGAGAGGTATCGGAATATGTGGACCATACTCTCAGCAGTGCCTCTTCAACCACAAGAAAATCCGCAATAAGCAGAGTATTCATGCCTCAAATGCACCAAATTTTGATCAAATGCTGGAGAAAGTGATCATGAGAATGAATGAGGGCTATTGATAAAATCTAAACCTACGACAATAAACAACATCCACAACAAAATTTATCACAAATACTGAAGTTGTGTGCAATCAATCAAGAGTACACCAATCAAAAAACAAGCAAGTGTTTTAAAATAAGAATTTTGTGAGGAGAAGGCCATATGGGCTACTAGAGATGCAACCTTTATCGCCACCATTGAGACACCAAATAGGCCAAAATAACATAGCACAAGGGGGAGATCTAAGCCTCAACCAGTCTTCAACCAACAACCTCCTTTACCTGAAGACAACAGGGATATTATCTGATATATTCAATCTATAGAAACACTTACGAGTCATAAAATGCTGCCACCAACTTTCTATTATGAAGAGCCAATAGATACTTACAGGAGATAACCAAAGGGTATTGTATATGGTAATGAGATTTATCCTTCTTGGGTAAGCTCAAATGGGGCTACAAAACCTTCATACATAGCTTAGACCACAAAGAACCATTATACAAAAAACTAAAACATGCTCATGTTCATAGAAAATCATCACTACAAACGGAGAGGATATCCTTCAAGGATAGGACAACCAATGGGGGCACAACAAGCTGCTCAACAAAAAAGTCTTTGCTATGAATATGAAGATAATAATTCAAATAGAGCTTGTCCACATAAGGGTAAGTGCACAAAGATTTCTGGGTTCTGTGAAGGTTATGCTATAGACCATGTACTTACAAACTGACCCAGGAATCCTGAAAAGAAAGAAAAAGCGACCATGAGTGTTATTTTAGTTTTTCCTTGTTCATGCATATCAGAGACCGAGCTAATACTTCCTATCAATATGATGAGTAGAGCTTAGGCTCACAAATCTGTAAAGAACATGTTGATCGAGGATGAGCAAAAACTACCAATTTAAATTGAATTCGAGAGTTTAATTCTTAACACTAGAATGGTAACCTAACAGGACATAAAAGTGTCCTTTCAAGGTTTTGGGAAAAAATTCCAAAACCATAGTAGATCCACTCATTTTGAAAAATCCTTTCATGAGCTTATAGTTCAATAACTACTACATATGGAAAAAATGAGAAACTTGTAATTTTTCTCATCCCTTGGTCACTACAAGCCTCCAAAGTTGATGGACCAGTGCATTTTGCCCAAAACAACAATTTCTTATGGTTGATTGCATATAAATAAGAGTGGAGATTTTTGTAGGACATGAGATAAAATTCCCTGTTAACTTCAATGGGTTGGTGACCAAAACATATGGTTGCTTTTACCTCACTAATTTTCTTTTGGCAGAAAAATAGGTACAAAAAAGTTGCATTTTTGCCATTCTGCGGACCTATCATCAAAGTTTCTATAGTCACTCTCAATACAGATACTATATACATGTTTTCTTAGTTCCCTTTGGGCCTCTCGATTCAAAAGGAGCCATGGAGCATGTCAAAAGGATAATGGATCTCTTACAATTGGAACCTTGGGGGCAATGATAAAGTGCTAAATACAGCAAACATGATAAAACTGGGTTTAGCATTATGACCTCTAGAAACCCATAGAAACTACTCAATATCTAGCCAAGTTTGTAGTCTATGATTAGATATGGTCACTACCTACAAAATGCACACAATTGGCCTAAGAAACTAGCAATGTTGAGAAAGTTATACTTGCTACTCTAAAATGTATCGTATTCTTCAGCAATCAAAAAACTCAACCAGCATCATATACTATGCTATATAGCATATTAGGTCCCCCAAAACTCAAGGAAGATTAGCTTTATGTTATACATTACACTTACACAATCAAAATTGAATTTGGATATCAAGAAGGCCATTAAAAAAATCATAAAAGTGCTAATTTTGGCCAAAAAACAGGATTATGCAATTCTTGTAAATTGGTCATAACTTTCAATTTTAACACTTAGCCCTCCCTACAAGCATCAAAACATGTTGAGAACTATGAAGGCCTAACCTCTAGCTATCTAAACCTCACAAACATGAAGTTTAGAGTGGTATAGTTGCCAAAAATTGAAAAAAAGCCAAAAACAGGACCCGTTTTTTCACACAGTTTAGGTTCAAAAATGTTGTGCAAGAGTAAGGTTAATGGTGAGATCGATACTCAAAAAAAAATGCTAAGTTTTTTTCAGCTCATAAGGCAACTTTGTGGATATATAGCACCTAGAAATTCATTTTCATACTCTTCAAATAATTAAAGCAAAATGGTCACTTAACAGGACATAAAAGTGTTATGGAAAGCAAAACCATGGAAAGCAAAAAAGAGACAAAATGAAAGCTAAGAGGCTAAAACAAACACTTCCTTGGAGATAGAGGTGCAAAAAACAAGGGAGAAACATAAAAAAGAGAGAGAAAACAAAAAAGGTTGGAGTTAGTGGTATCTTCCAAAATATTATTAGGTGGTTCAATGTTAGTAGACAAAGTGATAGAACCTTTAGAAACTATATTTCAAGCTTATATAGCTAGACTAGAGACCAGCCAAACATTGGAGCAAAGATGGTTGACATATCCACACCCCAAAGTCAAAACATAGAGACTGGAAATGTGCAAACAACTCATAGAGGCTGATGCAGCTCTAATGAATCCAAAAAAACCAAACATCCGGAGAGAAGAAGTTTTGATACACCAAAAGGATAAGGCAATTGAGCACAATGGAAACTAAGTGATTGATCAAACAAGTCTTGGAATAGGAACACCAATGGTAGGTGCATTGGAATGTGGTGTTTGAATTGTTGTATGAGCCGGTCTAGACGACTCCGCAAATGGAGCTACAGTATGGAAGATTTGACTATCTAAAGTTGAAATGCTTTATAGATCCTCGACATACAGTGCAAGTGATAGGATCAAAGTGCTCCGATTGTGGAGCATGTTAGTCTTTTTGGATGATCAATCAACTCTCGGTTTGGGAAGTTATGACCAGTTGAACCGAGGGCGAGTTATGTGCTAACTTGACCGCATTTGTAGGCATGCCATTTAGAGTTTTTTTTGGCTTTCCTGGATTTGAGGAGATAGTGTGCATTGTGTGAAGTTGATAGTATTGGTTAGCTTGTCAATCATAGTTATGAGTAGCAAGATACGGAAAGTAGAAGTTCGAATCTTGTACAAGGAAAGTGGGTGCATATGATTTTTTGCAGAGTTTAGATGTTTTGTTTGAGACCACAATGGAGTCACACTGCAACACAAATTTTGGGGATTGAAGTTTGCAAGGTGGTCTTGTCACGGCTTTGTGGCCCGGGAATCGCAGCCATGAGCACCAAATTATTGCTTCAATACCAACAATAAGCCGTTTAAACAACACCAATTTGCCTCCTTTGAGCTGAATTGAGTGTGTGTGTGTGAGTGTGTATGTGTGAGTGTTGAGTGGGCAAGTGGGAAATCTCTCTCTTGTCACTCCGTCTGTGTGTTTCCTGTCTCGGCCAGGCTGGTTGTGTAAGCCGAGTGGTGCCGCATAATATGTGTGTGTGTATCATCCCAAGAGTGTGTGTCGGGTCATTATAGATACGTTGTGTGTGTTTCCATCCCGCTCACATTCTTTTGGCGCTCCCACGGAGGATCTTCTTCGAGTACCTTCTGGTTCGAGCTTCAAGCTTCGAGATTCGGGGCTACAGGTTACAGGTTATAGGTTACAGGTTACAGGTACACGTGATTCACACAGGTACAGGTAGCTGGAGTACAATGATATACTAGCAGTGATGTCACTTGCAGTTGTTGTGGGTATGCATCACTTGGCGCCTATTTGAGCGCATTGTCTGCTGGATTGTACGTTACTTGTGGAAACTACCATTGTACTCATTTGTGGAGCCATACTTGGTTGTATTTGGCAGTCCCAGCGATTTGTGAGACTTGGTCTGGAAGATAGTCATTTCTGAGACTTGACTATACGCGATTTGCATTAGCCTTCGTGTGAGGGTCGATAGCGTGAGGTTTTTATTGAGCTGGGGGATTCTCAAATGTGGAGATCCTTCGGTGATACAGGTAGCTGGAGCACTCTTTTTGTGACCTCGCCATAGGCTATGTACTAGTGAGTCCTACTTGATGCTCGGGTTCTATTGTTGACAGTTTATGCATACATATACAATCTATATTTTGGGTTCCTACTGCTCTATTTCTGGGGAAACTCTGCCAAAATTTTTCCAAGTTATGATGGCTGGTTTTTTGGTCTTTTGAGCCATTTATGCTGTTATACTGCTGAAATTTTGGCAAAATCAGAGGTTAAGTCAGGTGTGCCTTCTTGGGAGCTTCATGGTTGGCTTTAATGGATGATCAAAATGGCCCTCAATTCACTCCATTTCATTTAACTCAAAGAATCCAGATAAATGTTCATGTGTCCAGGAAGATTTTTTTCCAGCAGCGCATAGTCTTTATGTTTGGGCCAAGAAGATTGAGAGAGATCTTGGAATGTCCTTTTCTTGTTGTAATTCCGATGATCAACTATGAAAACTCATTTGATGTGCATGTGTTTGTCCTTATCTAAAGTTGAGCTCCATTGAAGTTTCTGGGGATTGGGTAGTCAAAAGTTTTGGGTTCTTGCACGTATGTTCAAAGGGGTTCTCAAAGCATTGTAACTTGGGTAGCCATGGCTATCTCTTATCCGGAGTTTCATGGAAGAGGTGATGAAGATGTGGAAGATTTTTTGGAAACGATGGAGGTTGCTTGCATTAGCAACCAGATTCATGACCCCGCGCAGATGTTACATCTTCTCCAAATTTGTTTAAAGAGTGATGCAAGAGTCTGGTCCAAAACATTTGAAGCGGAGTTGTGTGCAGCGAATCCACCTGTAAGATTGAGTTGGGACAATCTAAGGCATGGGTTGGAAATGGAGTTTGTGAAGACAGAAGATCCTGACAAAGTGTGGCAAGAAGTACAGGCTTTAGTGAAAAAGGAAGGTGAGCCAGTAGATGCGTACATACGTAAGTTTTCATTGGCATGGGAGCGGATGTGCAAGGCCTTAGCACCACAGGTACCCCCGCCCGACATGATGAAGAAGGATAGGTTCTTGGTTGGTCTTTGGGAGAATATACGTTGGAGAGTGGAGCTAAAGAAGCTTAGGACATATGAAGATGCACTAGAGGTAGCAAGGAACAAAGAGTGGAAGTTGAGGAAAATGAGCCAGTTAGGGGTGGAGTCTTTGCCCATGAGGTCTGAATTTCAGCCTATAGAGTCTTTACAAGGTCGCATGTCAGGGGTTCATCATGAACCAGTGGTTCCTGTTACTACTCAGGTTATGCCAGCAGTGGTCACTACAGCAATGCAAGATGATGGGCTAAGGCAAGACATGAGGCAAGTGGTAGATTTAATGAAGAATCTCAACCTAAACATGCTAGGTCAAGTGGGAAATAATCGAGGTCGGGGGAGGTTTGCAAATCAGCCAGGAGGTGAAGAAAGGCCTAGGAATGGTGTTGGAGAAAGCAGTGGTAGGTTTTGGAGGCAGACGCCCACATGTTATAATTGTGGAGAGTTGGGTCACATCAGCCCCCAATGTGATAAGCCATCAAGGATGGGGGGAGACATGTATCCATTGCCAAGACAGGTGCTAACTAGGTCAAATGATTATGGCATCGAAATTAAGGGAGACGAAGGAACTAGTGGACCGACCCAGGAGGAAAAGGGAAAGACAAAAGTGCTAAGTGTAGTCACCTTGGAGAAGGCATCAAAGCTAGAGGATACATTAGTGATGCCTATTGGGAGAGGGACCACAGAGGACAAGGAAGGAAGAAGTGCCCAGGTCCTAGTAAGAAGAAAGGAAAGAGCCATGAAGGCGAGGATGTCAAGACCAAGAGGAAAAGGAGAGCTCGTCGAAAGTTTCATGTTTCAGATTTTCCACTAGGGGATGGGCAATTAAGCTATGACTTGAAGGAGGATCTGACGAGCAGGAAGGCAGATGTTACTTTTGGGCAGCTTATATAGATGGTGCCTAAGCTAAAGAGACAGTGGAAGAGGATGGTTAACCCAATGGAGAAAGAGCCAGAGAGAGTTTCAGTAAAGGTGTTGGCAATGGATGAGCTACCAGACATTTGTCCAATAGTAGATGTGTGGCATAAAAGGAAAAATTTGGGGACAAGGTTATGTGGATGGCGGAGCCCAAATATGTGTCATAACACACTCATGCGTTGAGAAGATGGGTCTCACAGTGGCTGGGGTGTCAGGTTTTCGGATTAGATTGGCAAACCATCAAAAATAAAAATGCTTGGGTGTTGTAAAGAGACTAGAAGTGGAGGCATATGATGCAAAGGCAGTGGTTGATTTTTATGTGATGCCAGCAGGGTTGGAAGCATATCCTATTATACTGGACAGACCATGGTTACGTGCAGTGGGAGCTGTTCAAGATTGGCGACATGGTACGATTAGCCTCTATGGAAAGACAGGTACCAAGAAGCTTTATAATATGGACACAAGGAAACCATTAGAGGAGCTTTATGAAGAAGAGGATCAGTATAGTGATGAAGACTCTTCACGGTGACAGATGAGGATATGATAGCACTACCAGCATAGATGAGGATGCTGATGTGCATTAATTTTGATGGACAAAGAAATCCAGGATTTTTGGTTAGTTGCATTTGAATGAGGGTTGAAGATGAAAGTGAAGGGCCTTATGAAGTGATTGAAGGGCTGATGCAAACCAAGGTTGAGTTGTCAAAGAAGCAGGAATTGATGACTCAAATGATCAGTGGAGACCTCTCAGCTATGGAGAAGGATATATATTTGCACATGCTGGCTAGTTTTCCTGATTTATTCATTACTTCATATGAAGAGATCAGAGGGTTCAAGGGCAAAGAGATGCATATAGAGCTGAAAGAAGGTGCTAAGCCAGTGTAGCAAAGGCTAAGAAGGATGGGTCAAGAGCAAATGGAAGCCTTGCGAGAAGAGGTGGAAAAGTTGTTAAGGCACGGTTCATAGTCCCTGTGGAGACCACAGAATGGGTGAGTCCAGTTGTAGTCAGTCCAAACAAGGATGGGAAGTGGAGAATTTGTGTAGATTTTAAACCCTTAAACGCAGCCACTAAGAAGAACCCATATCCTCTTCCATTCATCGATCAGATCTTGGATTCAGTGGCAGGTTATGAGAGGTACAGTGTGTGTGATGGTTTTTTCAGGCTATTTTCAATTGAAGATTGCTCTTAAAGACCGCACAAAGACCACTTTTATTACGCCATGGGGCTGCTATTGCTACACAATATTGCCATTTGGGTTGTCAAATGGACCTTCCTTCTATCAAGAGAGAGCAAATTGGGTGTTGGAACCATTCATTGGTAGTTGTGTTAAAGCTTTTATGGGTGACTTCTGTGTCTATAGCAGTAGGGCTGATCACCATGAGAAGTTGCAGATGGTATTGGCTCGATATGATGAATGTGGAGGACAACTAAATCCAAAGAAATGTCATCTAGCACAGCCAAGGGTGAAGTTATTGGGCCATATGGTGTCAGAAAATGGCATTGAGGCTGATCCAGATAAGGTTAAGTCTATTATTCTTCTTCCATCACCTATGAGTACAAAGCAATTGGCAACTTTTATACACAAAGTGAAGTACATGGCATGGTTTATTCCATTGTCTTCGCAGCTTCTTTATCCGTTATAGCAAGTGGCAAAGCATGATCCATTGCAATGGGATGACAAGTGTGAAGAAGTGTTTCAAGAGTGTGAAAGAGGTGTTAGGGGGTTTTCAGCCATGCAGGCTCCTGATTGGGAGAAAGTTTTTTATGTAAATCCATTAGTAGGGGATGATGCCATTGGAGCCATGATATTGCAAAGGGGAAGGGCAGCCATTATATGAGGCCAGTGTATTGTGCAAGTCAAGTGAATTTGGTAGCAGAGAGAAAGTTATTGAAAGTAGAGCTATGATTTCCGTCATTACTTGCTACCACACCTTTTTGTTTCTTGACGAGTTATGTCTTTTTGACAGTTAGTTAATGGTACTAACATGTCAAATGTGGTGAAGAAATGGGTAATTGAGCTGCAAGAGTTTGAGTTCTCTTTTCTAGTGGAAGACAGTACAGGGCTACCCTAGCTGATTTGTTGACCTACAAGAGAATCCCATTATTGTTAAGGAAGAGGTGTGAGAAAGGTAGTTGAAGAAGTGCCACAGATCAGCAATGCACATGTGTTGTTCTAATCGTTCATACAGAAAGAGCCATGATGCAGCTTCAGGGGGTAAGCACTTTATGATCCAGAGGGGAAGCTAGTATGCAAGAGAGGGTTCAAGTTGGATGCGCATAGTAACAATGAGGCTGAATATGCTACGTTGGAAGCTGGATTACACATTTGTTTGAAGCATGGGGTTAGAAGGTTGAGCATAAAAGGTGATGCCTTGTTAGTTGTGAAGCAAGTGTTGGGAGTGTGGAAGAGCAAAAACACCTCAGTTAAAAAATTTTGAAGCATGGAGCATTAGACACATTGAACGTGCTCTAAATGGAGAGGCACATGAAGGAGCTCAAGGCATGATTGGGAGCTATTTGTGTTGAGGACCACTTTACCTCTCTTATCATGTCCGGGAAAGTTTGGCTCAAAAAGAGGAGTTTTGCTAACAGAATTATTCCAAAGGAGATTCAAAAGTCTAAGAAGTATGGTTTTGTGCGTAGAGCCTACAGGTACAAATTGATTGGTGATGTCTTATACATGAAAGGGGCTGATCTCGAGTTTGAGACGTTTACCTTGGCGGGAGGAGCTTTACAGAGTGTTGGAAGAGATCATAAGGCGCAATGTGGTGGCCATTTTGCTCTAAAAATCACCTTGCATAAGATTTGCAGGGGAGGACTATAGTGGATGACCGTCCAAGGGGGTTGTGGGGGCAAGAGGCGGGCCTACAGTCAACCAGAACGGGAGTCGTGAGTCATCTGCACATGGAACTGTGTGTGTGTAATTAGTGCGAGTTCCGGTAGACCCATGGACAACAGATACGCATCTCATGTTTGCCAACCAACAGTAGTAGCAGGGGTTGTGAGAGAGCAACCTCATGAGCTTCAGTACGCAGCACAAACAGGCACAAAAGAGATAAACGACGCGTTCCTAGTTTGATCAGTTTGAAGGCGAGATATATAGAGTTGATGGGTCCCTAATTGATGGGCGTGGTTATGGATTGGCTCTTGCTACGAAGACAGAACTGTGAGAGTGTTTCTTTGTGCATGCATGATCCACAGTAGCAGGGATGCTTGAAGGCTTAAATAGCCTCTGGACTGTATCTATAGGTTGGCGTGCCATTAATGGTAGCGATATGGGCATTGAGCAATTGGGTTGTGTTGTGCGCGTATGAAGACTTTCTAGCTGCCACTCCTGGCGACTCCTGGCGACAACAGTATGGAGGGACTTGGGAGCATCATGTGCCAGCGCGAGGGATTACAAGTGGAATAAATCCCGGCACAACTACGAATGAAATCAAGGCCGAAAATTGAGGGTTGTATTATCAAGCCAAAGCGGGTCAGCTCCGTTTCCGTGTGTGTGGGGCCAGCTGCAGCATGCGCGTGGGTTTCCAGGGCTACAAGACAAAACGACCATCGGCAGTGCTGTGTGCTTGTTTGGCAGTAGTGAGTCAAGGCGGAGCTCCACGGAATCAGCGGGGTCAGCGAGTCGGGCCAGCAAAAATTGCGCTATCAAAAAATTGTGTGTGTGTGATCGCTACGAGCCAAGCGAGCATATCTGCATCACGTGCAAGTGAGCGGGTGACGAGTCACTCGGACCAACGTGTGTGTTCGCGAGCGCCAATCCAAGCCGCAAGTAGGTGTGTGTGTGTGTGTGTGTCGAAAACGCCAATCCTGGCCAGGCAACTTGCAGCTTGGTTGGACTGTAGTGCATGCAACCCCGAAATCAGGTGTGTGCAATTGGGAGCTAATAGGCGGAGTTCACGTGGGCAGTCAATACAAAAATGGGTGTGTGTGTGGTGAATTTGGGGCTTGTTCCCACTGTAGGCATAGGCAGTTAGGCGGACATTCTTATTGAATGCACCAATAGTTTCTATGCTTAACCCCATTCTGATAAAATTTGATCACATAATTTCATGTTCACGACAATGAGACCTCCCACATCAAAGATTCGACAAAAACAAGTGAATATTCTCATCAAAAATCATACGGTTATTTACTAGTACAAGTAATTAGCTTTGCACCAAAATTTTGTATATATCAACATGTAGCCTATCATTCTCCATTTCAATTGAAAATTGCAATTCAAATTTTGAAATCGAATCAATCTCTATAATCAATTGGGAGATTCCCTCATGGTTGATTAATGCGCAATTTTTCTTTCAACTGCCACTTCAATCCAACTTATCAATCATTGCAACTCGCATTACTCATATCACTATCCATAATTACGCATACCAATTTGGTACAAAACATTGGTCAATTCAAACCCGGTTTTTAATCATCGCAAAATTAATTGCTCGCCTTTAATTTCTCTAATCATCCAAACCCTGTCGGATTTGTCATTTTTGGATTCTATGGATACACACACGTGATTGTGGCACCTCCAAATGCACAAATCACCGAAATTCTTACCATATCCAATCAAATTAGCATACATGACAATGGTAAAACGTAAAATCATTTTCAATTGTGTATCAATTGAATCATACAAAGTCAATCAATCAAATACACACCGATCATTTGGGTCTTTTAATCATCATAATTGGCAACCAAGACCAATTATTCATCCCCAATTTAAGCATAATTGGCCATTACTTAAGCACACACACCTAAATTTAAGCCGTCGATTTGTGCCAAGAATTTCATTAAACACTCATTGCATTTCATCAATTGCACACTTGATCACCCATACATGAGTATATACATGCTAAATTAACTCAATTTTAATCAAAAATTGATCAAATTTTAACTCAATTTAGCATTGCACACACACAAAAATTAGGTGCACAAATCCAATTTTTTGCTCAATTAGCAACGAAATTAGGCCAATTCCTAATGCTTGCACACACATTTCTTGCAAAATCATCAATCTACAAGCATTTAGGTGTTCAATTTGATTCCAATTTCATCAAATTAGGCATAAATTCCATCAATTAGGCACACACACCTAATTTTAGGAATGACTTAGCAACTCAATGGGATCAACTTAATCGATCAAAAATTGAAAGGAGTAGGTCAACCCACTTACAATTGATTGCATCCAATCTAATCCTTGCTCCACGCGACGATTCCATCTTGCACACACATGTGTGCAACTCCGATTTGGTCCAAAATTGATCAAAAATTTGACCAAAATCAACACTCAATCACATGATTAGCTAAGCATAGATTAGAGCAATTAAGAGTGATGATCCTCCTCAATTAAGGGGATTTTGCATACATTCCAAATCAAAATTAGTGGTTAGGTTAGCACAATTAGCATGAAATTAGCATGGAATTAGTACAATTAGCACGAAATTAGCATAAATGGGATGCAAAATTAGCAAAATCAAAAGAGAATTTAGGGGTTTTTGGGGTGAAATGACTCTATACACATCCAATTAAACCTAATTACACTACACACAAAACAAATCCTATCTAATTACAAGAAATCGGTAATCAAATTACTCTTATCTTTTGCAACCTCAACTCCACTAGCGTAGGCAACCCGTCCCGGCAGCGGCGCCAATGTTGGAGGCTCGCCATAGCATAGGCAATCTCCCACAAATCTATCAATCCGGAGAGAGAGAGCATGACCCGGCTAGGGCTTGGAGGCATCACACAAAGAATGTGTGAGAGCGTCATCGGATGCAAAGATTGAGAGGATTCAAGAGCGTGCATCCTCCAATGCAAATAGAAATCATCCCAAACAACTAATGCTAATCGCACATCAAGCATCAATTCAAGCAATTATCTACACACATCAAGCAACGAAGTGAAACACACTAATCTTGGAATCTCTCAAGCACAACTCTAATTACATGCATTGACGATTAAGCACACAAGATCGCATTCAAGTCGGCCACCCCAACCATGCCAATCATGGTGTCCAAATCAAGTCACACATAATTAAATTAAGCTCAAGGCTTCTTAAACCTACACACACACAAGCACACCATTAAAGGACAACTCTAATCCCTCAATCACGAGTACGCCCACTCCGCTTAATCGAGAGAGTTAGATAAGGACTCCACTAATCGGAGTAGCTTAGCATAAGTAAGAGTTAGATTAGAGAAGATCAACACTTCAAAACAATGAAGGAAAGTAGATAAACATGATCGACAACATAATGAAGACTAGATTAATTAAGAGAGAATTACACTAATTACATGTGATTAGCACTAGCCTTCTAAGCATGGGCATTAAGCTCAAAGGCTAGGCCATCAAGACCTCCTCTAGGGAGAGAGTTCTCAAAAGGACCACTCAAGAATGACCTCTCATTAAGCATAGGGCTCTTTTATAGTTTTGGGCCTCAAACCCTTCAACTATGGGATAAAGTGAGCTCTCTAGCCTAGACTCATACAACTTTGGAACTCCTAAATGAGCCCAAGCCCTATACAATGAAAAGTAAATATTGTGTACATCCATAGCATATCCACAACTTGGTGCATAATTGGTGCAACCGTTAGCCGCTGCTAACAACCTTCTTTGCTACACTCTTGTATTTAGTTTCAACATGGACTTCTCGGCCAATTGTTTGCTTGAAACATTGGTTTTCTTTAAAGGCTTCTATGACTTGATACATTTCCATACTTCCACAACTTCATTTTCAAGATGTAAACTAGACTCCATTACAGCATCAAGCTCACCCATAGTATCTACAAAGAAACTTGCTCACACAGACCTAAAAAAAAATTTGTAGGCTCTAGTAACCCACTCTCTTTCATGTCTATTTGTACATTATGTACATATTGCCTCTCACATCTCTTCAAGTTTTGTAAAACATATTGATCCATTCCTTGTTACCAAGGAGCTCATTGAGAAAGTTTTGTTACCATATACATGTGGTAGTGATGTGTGTGAACACACTAGGACCGCCGGGGCATTTTTTTCCCTCTTTAGGAGGTTTTTTCCCCCGTGCATTGTATATACGCCCATCACTCTAGGGCTAACTATCTTTCCATTGCACACTAAGTAACACACTCTCTATTGTGTGCCTTGAGCTCCCTTCGTCTTCTCCAAGCTGTGTGTGTTTCTCTGCAACCCTAATTCCAACAATTGGTATCAGAGCAGGTCACGTCCTCCCGGGCTTAGTCGCCAGCTGCTCCAGCACACGCCTGCTCACTTTTTTCGATTTCAGTGAGCTTTGGCGAGCGTTCGCAGGTCGACAAATATTTTGGATAAGCTCGAGGAGCTCGGTCTGCTCAGAATTTTGATTTGGGCTCATTCCGGCCTCCGTTTCCTCTACACAGGCAGTACTGCACAGGCTATTTCGTCATTTTGTGCAGATTTTCTATCAGTGCCGTTTTCTGCATAACAGGTGCCTTATAGTCTTCTACGGTTTGTGCTATATAGCACAAGTTGTTCCCGCTCCATTTCTCCTATTTTCGGGCAGTTTTCACATCAGGTGCAGCATTTACCATGGCTGACAACAACAACACAGATGTGTTCAAGATGTTTGCTACTGAGGACAGGTTGGATGGGGACAACTACCCTATGTGGGCTTATATGATGCAACATGTTCTTGTGTCAAAAGGTGTCTGGAACATTGTGCAGGGCATTGATGTACGTCCTGGTTCTGAAGATGTAGGCGATGTTGAGGATGTTGCAGGTCTTGCTGCAAGGATTGCAGCTGTTAGAGTTGTTTTGCCTACGGCAGAACAAGCTCGTTGGGATGTTAAGGATGCGCAGGCTCATGCATTGATTGCGTTGTCTGTGAAGCGCACCATTATTCCTCACATCCGTTCAGCAAAATCTGCAAAACAGGCTTGGGATATTCTAGCAGGTCTTTATGCAAGCCGCAATGAGGCTAAAATTGCTTTGCTGCGTAAAGAGCTAGAGTCGAAGATTATGCATGAGGAAGATGATATGGACACTTTCCTTGCTAGTGTCAAGGATATCAATGAGCAACTCATTTCTGCAGGTGAAGTCATTTCGGACAGTTCCCTTGTGCAGACTGTTCTTGATGCCTTACCAGATTCCTACCAGACTTTTGCTAGTACTTGGAGACTGATGACCCAAGGAAATCCTGAAGTTGTCAAGTTTGATGCATTATGCACATTGCTGTTGCAAGAGTCACTTTCTAGAAAAAACAGGACTAGGCAGCGTGCAGTTGAACAGGCTTTTATTGCTTCTCAAAGAAAGGGTGGTAACAGTAATGCAGCCACTTCTTATGGTTCTGCTGCGAGTGGCAAAAATTCTGTTCCTAATGCTTCTGGTGGCAGCACTTTGTCTGGCAATTCTGGTGATAAGGGCAAAAAGAAGATGCGTTGCCATTATTGTAAAGCCAATGATCACTTGATCAAGTCGTGTCCTAAGTTGAAGGCCAAAGAGGCTAAGAAGAAAGAGGGTGGTTCCACTGCAAATGCTGGTTCCACTACAAATGCAGCCATTGTTGAGTCTTCTGTGAAAGGAGATTGTGATGCTGATGTTGATGCAGAATGGGCTTTTAGCGCAGAGTGCACTTACAATCCTGCTGTCCATGATGCATGCTTGTCAGTTGCTGCAGATTCACATGTGTGGTATTTCGACAGTGGTGCTACAAAGCACATTACCTCACATCGTGAATTGTTTACCTCTCTCGAGTCTGTCCCTCATGGGAATTCAGTCACTTGTGCCAACAACGCCTCTTGTCCAGTTCAGGGAGTTGGAAAGATTGTGCTCACTGTTGCTAATGGCAGTTCCTTCACACTTGTTGATGCACTTTATGTACTTGGGATCAAGAAGAATCTCTTGTCTGTATCCGCACTTGCTAGACTTGGACTTGTAGTCACATTTGTGGATGACAGATGTACAGTTCATGATCTCAGTTTTGGTGATGAAATTGTTGCATCTGGGCTTTTGTGCCGTGGGCTGTATAAGCTCACTTTGTATGACAAGTGTGGACAAAATTTTGCAAATGCTGTTGCAGATTCAAGGGC
This sequence comes from Adiantum capillus-veneris, assembly GCF_014529385.1. Lineage (NCBI taxonomy): Eukaryota > Viridiplantae > Streptophyta > Polypodiopsida > Polypodiales > Pteridaceae > Adiantum > Adiantum capillus-veneris. The sequence goes on along the minus strand of NC_140950.1, from coordinate 108,126,090 downwards.
TATTTCAGATGCAAAACTTTGGCATGCACGTTTTGGTCATCTGAATTTTGCCAGTTTGCTGTGTTTGCAGAAATCTGATATGGTTGCTTCTTTGCCGCCTCTTGAAGCACCTGTCAAACATGTTTGTGAAGGCTGTATTCTGGGTAAAATGCAGCGTTCTAAGTTTCCAAAGGATGGTTCAGTTAGGGCCACATGCAGGTTGCAGCTTGTGCATAGTGATGTTTGTGGGCCCATGCAAACTCCGTCCTTGGGCAATTGCCTGTACTTCGTGACTTTCATTGATGATTACTCTAGGCATGCATGGGTATTTCCGCTTAAAGCGAAGTCCGAAGTTTTTATGTGCTTCAAACAATTTTTGGCTATGGTTGAAAATGTCTCAAAATGTACTATGGGCACCCTCCGTTCCGATCGAGGGGGGGGGTATATGTCTCATGAATTTAATGCATTTCTGGCTAGTCGTGGGATAAAACACCAATGTACAGTGCCTTATACACCTCAGCAAAATGGTGTTGCTGAGAGGAAAAACAGGTCACTAACGGAAATGGCACGATGTATGGTCAAAAGTCAAGCTTTGCCGCATTCTTTTTGGCTTGAGGCCATCATGTGTGCCACTTATGTACTTAACAGGTGTCCTACGAAAGCTTTGCAGTCTATTACTCCATATGAAGCATGGCATGATAGAAAACCTTCTATTGAGCACATGCGTGTTTTTGGCTGTTTGGCATATGCTTTGGTGCCACAAGTGCAGCGCAGAAAATTGGATGATAAGGCTGTCAAATGTATTTTTGTTGGTTATAGTGCTGAAAGCAAAGGTTACAGGTTGTATCATCCGCAAACAAAACGTATTCTGGTTTCACGGGATGTAGTGTTTGTGGAAGACTCTGTTCAGCCCTTGCTGTCATGTACTAGAGACAGTAATGTAAGCTCACAGGACATTTATGACACTTTGTTGCCTCTTTTCAGTGGTGGAAATACGAATGTAAGTTCCAATGAGGAAAATGTACAGCCTATGGGGGTTTCTGAAAATGTTTTAGAACAGCCTATTACTGATGCAGATGTACATGATGTACTTGATGAGTAAAGGGCTGTAAATGAGCAGGCTAGAGGTATGCCAAAATGGCTGGTGCACACTTTGCGTGACAGTAAATTGGATGCACCTTTATCTAGTCGTACTCGTTCAGGCTCTCGCCATGCATCTTATGCATCAGATTGTTATGCTTTGGCTGTGTCTAGTTTACATGATGTTGAGGAGCCTCTGTCTTTTGATGAAGCACAGAATTCAGAAAATTGGATTGCTGCCATGAAATCAGAATATAATGCACTTATAGAGAATGACACATGGACTTTATGTGATTTTCCTCCTGGCAAAAAGGCCATTGGTACGAAGTGGGTTTACAAGTTGAAACGCAAGCCGGATGGTGAGATCGATCGCCATAAGGCTCGACTTGTTGCAAAGGGTTATGCACAACAAAAAGGCATAGATTATGAAGAGACTTTTTCTCCCACTTGTCGTATGACTACTGTGCGTTTTTTATGTGCATTGGCAACTCATTTTGGTTGGGATGTACATCAATCAGACATTGTTACTGCTTTCTTGAATGGTGACATATTTGAGGAAGTTTATGTAACGCAACCTCGCGGTTTTGTCATAAAAGGACAAGAGGACAAAGTGTGCAAATGTAAGAAGGCTTTGTATGGGTTGAAGCAATCTCCTCGTGCTTGGTATGAGAAAGCTGACACTCATTTGGTTAACCGAGGCTTTCGTAACAGTCCAACAGAAAGCACATTGTATGTAAAGCGTGAGGATGATGTATTTCTCATTGTGGTTCTTTATGTTGATGATTTGCTGATCACTGGACCAAATGAGAGACATATTGCTGAATTTAAGGCTGATTTGAATGCTACTTTCAAGATGAAAGATTTGGGGCTGTTGCATCATTACTTGGGTATACAGTTTAAGCAGTGTGATGGTGGTATTGCCTTGTGTCAGAAAAGTTACATAGAGACATTGCTATGTAAGTTTGGACTTGAGGATTGCAAACCTATTGCCACTCCCATGGAAACAGGTTTGAAGTTGAGTCGACATGATGCTGGCGATCCTGCTAATGTCACTCTTTACCAAACTACTGTTGGCTGCCTCATTTATGTATGCAACACGAGGCCAGATATTCAGTTTGCAGTCTTGCAGGTCAGCAGATTTATGCATAGCCCAGGGTCTAAGCATTGGCAGGCTGTCAAGAGGATTTTCCGCTACCTTAGTGGCACTTTACATCTTGGCTTGTTTTATCCCAAGGGGGATCATTGCCGCCAGACTTACATGATTTTTCAAACTCAGATTGGGCTGGTTGTTTTGACACGCGAGTGTCCACAAGTGGTTTTTGTTTCATGCTTGGCAGTTCATGTATATCATGGTTGAGCAAGAAGCAACCTACTGTGGCCACTTCGAGTTGTGAGGCTGAGTACAGGGCAGTCTTCACAGCTACGGTTGAGTGTGTATGGCTCAGACGCCTTATGGCTGATTTGGGTGTTGGACAGGACACTGCTAACACTATCTACACTGACAGTCAGAGCGCATTGGCAGTTGCGAGGAACCCAGTTTTTCATGCTCGCACAAAGCACATTGAGTTGCATTACCACTATGTCAGGGAGAGGCTCTCAGCAGGAGAGATCAGCTTGGCTTATGTGCCAACACAGGACAACCTTGCAGATCTTTTCACAAAGGCATTGTCTCGTGAGAAGCTTGAAGCTTTCCGCAAAGCTTTGGGCTTACTCCCCTTTGTGGACTGATCCTGTCCTCATGGCATGGCACTTCCCTTTACTCATGTGCCAGCTCTCGTTCACCGCATCACTCCAAGGGGGATTTGTTACCATATACATGTGGTAGTGATGTGTGTGAACACACTAGGACCGCCGGGGCATTTTTTCCCTCTTTAGGAGGTTTTTTCCCCCGTGCATTGTATATACGCCCATCACTCTAGGGCTAACTATCTTTCCATTGCACACTAAGTAACACACTCTCTATTGTGTGCCTTGAGCTTCCTTCGTCTTCTCCAAGCTGTGTGTGTTTCTCTGCAACCCTAATTCCAACAAGTTTCACTTATTTTTGGATCAGGCAAGACCCTTTTCTTTCTGTACCACTGCAATCCCGCCTTACAATGGTACTTGGCCAAAATCCATCATTTCCCTATGGTCATAAAACTCTTTGCTCACCTTTAGCAGAGGATGATCTCTGAGGTTGTCACGATTCTGTCATGGTTTACACAAACTATAAGAAATTGTACATCATGTTTACCATCTTTGCTTTGTATTCTGGCACAAGCTGAACCATCATCCATTACCTTTGTTTCCATCGAACTCCCACAATGTAGGGTTTTCCAAGTATAAGATGATATGAAGATGTGTCCTATATACCTTTACATCACCTATTTGTAACCTTTACACTTCGACATGCTGCATACAATTCACTTGATGAATTGTTAGCCACTCTGACCATCCAACCATATTCTGTGTCCATTGTCCATTTGCATTTGTTGTAAAGACTTTTTGACATTATATTTATTTCAGAACCATGGTCAATTAAGGCAACAAATGGATCTTCAAGTTCACCTATCTTGATCAATGTCTCTATAGTAGCCCGGGCCCAATGGCTTCTGGAATAATGGCTCCTAGGAATACTTTGAGACTCTTCCCCATCATCAGCAAATTTTACTTGCATAATTTCCAAGAATACTAGTAGTACCCCACCATAGCTCGATCACCTTCTTTAGCATGCACCTATACTCCTTGTGTCTTCACAGTACAGCCTTCTTTAGCTTGTGGGCGAATAGGCTCTCCAAGTGTTTGTTTCTTTCTCTTGATGATGTCAATAATTTCTTCATGGAATTCATGCTTGGCTATGCCAAGTACCTCCCCCAAAGTAAACTCAACCTTGCTATTCAAAATCCTCTCCTATAGAACTTTCTTCAATTTTGTAGCAAGCTTAATGTCAGATTGTAGTTTGTAAGCTGGTCCTTTTGGCTTACATTTTGTTGGCTCCTTTTTCTTCTCGGTTGTAGATTCCTCCATGGTCACTTCTAGTGAAGGTGCCTCCTGTGTTGGTGGCGCTTGCAAAGCTACTGCATCATTCCTCCTCCACTTCTTGTAGCTCTTTTTGAAGGCCCTTCATCACCATTTTCACGCCTACACTTTTCTTCTACAATGGCTTCATGGCTTTGGCAGTTTGTAATGTAGGCATGGACAGACATTGAATCCACTGGATCATTCCACCCTATTTCTAGACGTATGCAATCACCTGCTTCATGTAGAATCTCTTTTGTAAGATTTCCCTTTTTAGCTAATTGCATGACATTTGGCCAAAATTGACCATGATGGTCACTCACCTCTTTATCACTAAGATGCTCAATTTTTACTCCATAAGTAGCTACCTCAACTGAAGAGGTGGCATGGTTATGTGCCATTTCTTCAACTAAGGTTTGCATTCCCCCCTTCCCAAAGTTAGCTCTCAAGGGTAGACATGTCTCTCTTAAGTGGATTTTACCATCCTTAAAAAAGACAACATCATTTGTCAAAGCATCACTAAAACTATCACAATCCCTCCTAACTTACATGGTCTGTACTATCACATTAAATACACCGATTAACAAAACCTTCTTTGGGTTGTTGTCTTTGCTTAGGAAGTGGCCCTGATGGTTGGCCTTTTTCTTCAAGATTTGCAAGCTTCACCTTCAAGTCACTCATTCCCTTCACAAGCTCACCTAGCATAGACTCATCAAACTTAGGAGCTATAAAAGTAGGCTTTATCATTTTGTCAGCAGTTGAGGTGCAAGGACTTGTAGTGTTTACTACCATCTTGTCCCTTCTTCTTTGTCGTTTGGCAAGCAGTGAGACAACACCTTCAACCTCATTCGAGTCGGTCTTTAGTCCTTGCTTAGCATATTTATCTTCAAGAAGAAGCTCCAAATTTTCTTGAAACTCTTTACCTGCAGCTTGTAAGAAAAGATTTATCTTCTATGCATCTAGTGTGGCCCTTTCTATCCTAGTGAGTTGTGCATAACGCCAATCAAATTTCCTAAGTATCTCTGTTATTGATAGTCCTTGCTTTGGCTTGACTACCCGTTCTAAGAATATCCTTGTGGTCACTTTCTCAAAGTCCTCCATGAAATATTCTTCCTTTGAAGCTACTTTGAGTTCTTCCTAGTTTCTCACATGCCCATCTTTAATTCCCCTAACATGTTCCCTAATTTCTAGAGCAACAACTAGCTCAAAGCTTTGAATCATCTCACCTTCTGACATGCGATGCAGTTCCATCTCCTTCACATACTCGCGTAGGTACTTGCCTACATCTTTGCCATTGAACTGATCCATTCTGTTGACGATCGCTTGTATGGCCTTAGTTGCTGAAATCTCCCTTCTTTCAGTGGCATGTTGTTGTTGCATGAACATTGCAAATGCTTGAAACATTTGCATTGTTGTTGGGTCAAAATGCATACCCTGCTGCTCGACATGATCACCCATGGTTACCCAAAAACTCTCACCTTGGCAAATTTGTGTCAGATCCACCAAAAATATGTTCAAAAGTTTGCAGTCTTGCCAGGAAAGCATCGGGCTTTTGGTTGCAAGAGTTTGTGAGAGAACTCCAAAAACTATATAAAGGAGTTATACCATGAATGCCATGAAGTCTAGGGTTTGGAAGGAAGAGATATCAAAGAAGCCCCACTATTTCTCTCTTGCACTCACACACACAAAGAAAGAACACAAAAGAGAATATCAAAACAACACAAAGATGAAAACATCAAGGCTATGGTCGTATCGTATCATGGGTAATATGAAAGGGTTAATAGATGAGTTAATGGCGTTCAATCTTTGAGACAAAAGAGGCTACAAATTGTTATTTGGAATTGTAATTTTGTGCTTACCATAATCTATATGTTTTTTCTAGTGATTGGGATTAATTGTGTGTATAAATCCTCTTGGTTCATAGCAAGATAACTACACTTACGTCAAAAGAAAAGTTATAGTCTATAAGGGGTAGTATGATGGGATCCGGTGAAAGAAGTATTTCATTGAGCCTTTCTGTAATGTACGCAACATTTCTCAATAAAGGTATTTTATTTACTTTGCAAATATTTGAGGGTTTCATTTTATTAAGTCAAAGAGTATTCTAATGGAACGATCGGATAAAAAATCAGACTTTAGAACTATTAATTATGAGCCTTATTCGCTTGAAAACAATAAGGTTGATGGGAAACTTAAGCCTCAAGATTGTATCTAAAGATAAGAGTTAACTCTTTTGGAAAGAGAGAGTAATTTGAGGAAAGGGAGAGCGATTTTAGGAAAGGAGGAGTAATTTTAGAGGAGAAGGAGTAGGAGGAGTACTTTTAGGAAAGAAAGAGAGGAGGAGCTTAGTTTAGAGCTCTTGTCTTGGAAGCCAAGTTTCATCTAAGAGGTTTGAAATTGTGCATCAAAATCCATGTCTGCAAAGAATTTAAAAAAAAAAAAAAATTAAACAGCCGTGAATGTGCACGGACTTATCTCTCCTTCCTCCCTCTATTCTTAGCTGGCCTTGAGAATCTATATAAAGACCCCTCTCCCTTCACTTTGAGGACACATACTCTCAGAAGCGGACGCTCTCTTGACTTGACGTCAGAGTTATCTTCTTTTCCTCAACCTCTCTCCCTCAAGCTCTTACCCTCAAGCCATCTCCATCTCCAACTTCTTTCTCTACCATCATCATGTTACCTCTCAAATTCTTGAGTACTCTTTCTTACTTCTTCCTTCTCTTTCGCGATATGATGGCCCCAAAGCGAGTGACTCGAAGCTCGAAGGACGCTCATGTCACTCCACCTCCAAGAAAGATGCAGAGGAAGGCATCAACTACTCCAAACGTTGCTCAACCGGAGGTATTGGTTGGTGAAAGAAGTCGAAGCCGTCCAACCTCAACGACGAGAGGTAGTCGAACATGTTGCTAATCCGGTAAGATGAATTTATAATTATGCATCGTTATACATGATGACCGGTAAGTCAAAGCCTAAGAATTCCCTTAAACTGTCCAAAAAACGTGATTATATCACAAGAAACGAACATATGATTTCATAGAGTAGAGAAGGAATTGTTTGATTTATAGTTGTTGTTTGATAAACTATCTTTGTTTGATATTAGATGTTAGTTAATCTTGTTTGAGAAATCACATAAAGAAAACAATTGCTGAAAGAATATCTTGTTTCTAGATGGAACTCACGGTTAGCGGAGATTAAACTGAGGTTATCAGTGCTCTTTTTGTCTCTTGCGGTTAGCAAGATACCTTGCGGTAGGATGCCTTGCGGTTAGCAAGATGCTCCCTTGTGGTTAGCGACTGGGAAAGTATACGCATTTCACGGTTAGCAAATAAGTAAACCCTTTGCAAAGGCTCTGTTGGTTATACAGAGAAAGTCCGCGGGTAGCGGCAACTCTTAAGAATAATTGAAAGATTGATTTTTGTTGAATTATAGGACTGTCTTCATTAGACCATGGTTGAGAAAGAAATGTTTTGGTGATGTTTGAAGGGCTGGATGAAAGAATTTGTGTCTGGCGTTAATTAAAGAACATTGTTTGTATATGTAAAACAGTGTGGTAGTAATTAGTAAACAAGCAGAAAAGTGTGAGTGTGGGGTGGAAAGTGGGGGCTGGCTCAGGTTACCAGTCAAGGATGGGTGGTCTCGATTAGTCGAGAAACTCTCCACTCCCTCTTATTAAGAGAAGTGAAATTAGAGGCTCATTGTGTCAAGAGTCGAGATGACCTAAATCTACGTGACATAAAAAATTACTATTTAGTTTAGACTAAGTTTCATATAATATTTATGGTTTATGGATGGCGGCCGTGCCTCTTAAACATGGGAAAAAAGGCGTTGTTTATGGATTCTAAATATGTCAATGGAATTTCATCCTTATGTTAGGAAACAACTTCATTATAATCCTAGATTTATCGACCTGGCTTGTGGCGTATGACCCTTATAACCACGTAAACGATGGATAGAGGAATTTCTCTCTTCTGTTGCTTGTATTTCTACTTTGTGAAAACGGAGTAGGGTGTCGTTAAACGAAAAAGGAGAATAAAGGAAGACCATCTATCAAGTCGCCCCAAACTTCACGGGGTTGGGGACCTCGCAATTGGTATCAGAGTGTTAGGTTTAGAGTTTGGTTTTTTTAACTATCTGTACTATTCTTGGGCTTGATTGCATGAATACTAGCTTGACACTGTTACCCTATCTGTTTTATAGCACGAGCTTATGGATACCGGCTGTTTAACTATCTTTAAGGTAATATATCACACTGCTTGCCAATCACAAATATTCAAATTTCGTGAGAATGTGTTCCGCATCCTTGACATGGTTATATACAAGTCGTTGGATTCGTGGAACAACCTTTGCTATCCGAGCACGTCACATTGAACACTTGGAGATTGACCTACATCAAATCAAGTGGGCTGAAGGATTGAAGCTGGTTTCATACTTTCAATTTTATGAAGCACCATTGACTGTCATGGTCCCTGATGGAGTCACAAATCGTAATTGATGGGTTTATGACAGAGTGATATCAGTTTTCCCTACCAATCGAGTTGTTATTGACAATCACACTCGACCGAACTTCAAGGAAAAATATTTCATTGGCTATCCCGAGCTTCCTCTTGTGTTTCTCTTCTTACATCCACATCACCAACCACCAATCTTTTACAACATGTCAGCTAATGTGTATTACAACTATGGTTGAAACCTCTATTATATATTCTCATGGAGAGATCTTTTGTAGACCCCTATATGGCTTTTTGATGAGTTATGAATAGTAATTTTTTGCTTCAAAAGAATTGTTTGACTGGTTAAGTCATTTGATTGAGTTGTTTTTCTTCAAAGAAATTGTACGACTAGTTAAGTCGTGTAATTGACAAGAGTCATGACTGGTTAAGTCATGTGATTGAGTTTTGATGGACTGAATAAGTCAGAATTGGTTGTTATATAGTTAAGTTTTAATAGACTGGGTAAGTCAAAATTGGTAAAGTTATGCAGTTGAACCTTAGTAGACTGGATAAGTCTAAGTCTAGAAATTACCCTAATGTTATGGGTTGTTATGAATATTAACATTAACATATGCGTTTACTGAGGAGAATCCTCAAATCACTCCTATAATTGAAAACCCTCATAACGATGCTATCTATATGGAGATTCAGGAGAAGAAGTTATTGCTGAAACAAATGCAACCACCTTCTTTTAAAGGAGAGGGTATTGACATTGAGAAGGATGCAGAATATGGATTGAAGCTATGGATGATTACTTCTTGGCTGCAAAAACTGCACCTGCAAATCAAGCGATGCTAGGGATGTTTCGTCTATCTGGTGAAGTAAAATTATAGTGGAAACAACATTGTCGTGACATGGGAGTATTGGAGAACTCCCAGAGTTGGAGGGAGATTAAGCATGCAGTGAAAGAAATATACTTACCTCCTGCACACGAAGCATTGAAGATGAATGAGTTCTTTAGCTTGAAGCAATACAGTTTAACCTTGGAAGAGTACTACTCAAAGTTTGTAAGGCTTAGGCGTTATGCTCCGCCAATGACCATAGAGCAGCCCACTTGGTTATCTAAGAATCACGCTAGCATCCACTATGGCCTAGGTAGTATGAGCTTAGAGATAGTCAAGCAAAGCAAGTCGAAGTACAGGGAAAAAATGGGATTCCAAAGATTCAGTTAGTTAAAGCCAACCGTCTACTCAAAGGTATAAATGCCAGACAAAAAATATTTGTGGTCAAGCTGAACAAGATGGATTCAAAATTGAGCATCACGAAACCCTCTTGGCTTCATGAATATTCAGATGTCTTCCCTGAAGATCTCACATCTCTTCCTCCAAATCGAGAGATTGATCATGAGATAGCGATTCTTCTAGGAAGTGAGCCAGTGTCAAAGAGACCTTATAAAATGGTGCTACCAGAGGCCATTGAATTGAAAGAACAGCTTTTCCAACTTATAGAACAAGGATTTATTAGACCGAGTAAATCAATTTGGGGAGCACCAGTACTCTTTCAAAAGAAGAAAGATGGGACTTTACGACTCTGCATTGATTACAGAGGACTAAATCGGGTAACAGTTAAAAACAACTATCTATCCCATGAAGCGATGAATTGCTGGACAAACTACATGGTTCCAAGGTCTTCTCAAAGATAGATCTATGATCTGGTTATTATCAAATCAGAATAAAAGAATCAGATATTCCAAAGACAGCTTTTAACACCCGATATGGACATTTTGAGTTCATAGTAATGTCATTTGGTCTCACTAATGCTCCGGCTACATTCAATAGATTGATGCAGGATATTTTCAGGCCTTTTCTAGATGACTTTGTTCTTGTCTTGTTTGATGATATTCTAATCTACTCAAAGGATGAAGAAGAACATGAAGACCACCTAAGAAAGGTGTTGGATGTTCTTTGAGAACACAAGCTATATGCAAAGATGAGCAAGTGTTCATTTTTCACTCCAAGGATTGAGTATTTGGGATTTATTGTTTCACATGAAGGAATCTCAGTGGACTCTGCAAAAGTTCAAGACATTGTTGAATGGCCTCAGCCATCAAATGCAAGTGAGCTTAGAGGATTCTTGGGAATCACAAGATGGTATAGAATCTTTATAAAGGATCATGCAATGATTGCTTCCCCCTTGATCGATCTTTTGAAAAGAAGAGTGAAGATAAGCTGGGGACCACTACACCAACAAAGATTTGATCAACTTAAGCAATATGTGACTACAGCACCGTGCCTAAAGCTACCAGATTTTAACCAATCCTTTGAAGTCGTCACTGATGCTAGTGGAATAGTAGTTGGAGGAGTACTAGCTCAAGAAGGCAAACCAATAGCTTTCACCTCACGTAAGCTTAAGGTTCATGAAAAGAACTATCCCACCCACGATCTCGAACTATTGGCGACTCATTCACGCTCTGAAGCTATGGAGACACTACTTATTGGGATGAAAGTTTCGACTTATAACCGACCATAAGAGCTTAAAGTGGATGTTCACCCAAGCAACCTTGAATATGCGACAAATACGATGGGTAGAACTTTTGCAAGAATTTTACTTTGACATTATCTATCGTCTCGGAAAAGAATACACGGTTGCAGATTCACTCAATTGAAAACCTTTTTTGAGCCTCATATCTATACCCAACAACCCAATCGTTGAAAAGATTAAGGAAGTTGCATCACCTGACCCAGAGTACCAAAGGCAGCTTAACCTTATTCGATCTGGGGATTCAAAGAATATACCTTCAATGATACACTTCTCACATGATGGACCTTGTCTCTACTATAGAGATAGGTTCTGTGTACCAAATGACCCTAACTTAAGGAAGGCTATCTTATTTGAGGCCCATGATAGCGCTACTTCAAGACACCCAGGATATGCGAAGACTCTCAATGCCGTACGAAAAAGTTTCTATTGGACTGGACAAAAGGCAGATGTTCTACTCTATGTTCACCAATGCTTGACATGCCAAAGGATTAAAGCTGAGAGAGTTAAATTTCCTGGTAAACTTCAACCATTGGACATTCCCCAAATGAAATGGGAATGCATAAGTATGGACTTTGTCATTGGATTACCTACGGTACAAGGGGGTTATAATTCACTCATGGTAGTTGGTAACCTACTCACGAAGGTTGCACACCTCATACCAGTCAAAACAACCTTCACCGCCTCTGACATTGCACGACTATTTGTTAAAGAGGCTTTCATATTGCATGGATTGCCCAAACGGATTGTAAGCGATCGAGATGTGAAGTTCACTTCAAACTTTTGGACCTCTCTCTTCAAGGCAATTGGAACAGAGTTAAACTTTAGTACCGCATACCATCCTCAATCAGATGGTCAAACAAAACGAGTTAACCAAGTCATCAAAGATATTCTTAGAGCTTATTGCAGTAGAGAACCTAAGCGATGGATTCAATTTTTACCTCTAGTGGAGTATGCTTACAATGCTTCTCATCATCAAAGCATTGGTATGACCCCATTTTACGCCTTGTATGGTCAAGATTGTGTCTCTCCACTCAACTTTTCTGACCCTACCATCAGAGTTGAAGCGTCTAAGAAGATGCTGGAAGAAATGGAAAATCAAACAAAAGCCATCCAAAAGGATATTCAGGCAGCTCAGGATCGTCAAAAGTAGTATGCAGATAGTAAGAGATCCAAAAGAAGATTTAAAGAAGGTGACAAGGTTTTTCTTCCGATTCATCCAAAGAGAAGTACCTTATCACTTGGAAAGTACAAGAAGCATATTCCACGTTATTGTGGCCCTTATGAAGTGACCAAGTGTATAGGAACCCAAGCGTACAAGTTGAAGTTTCCAGCTCACATCAAAGTCCACAATGTATTTCATGTAAGCTTATTAAAACCCTATATTCCCAGTGATGATCAACTCCTCAATGATGAACAAATTGTCATGCCTACTCAAAACATCTTGGAACTCCAACCTTTTAGAATTTTAGAGTCTCGAGAGAAGATCCTTTGAAATAGAGTTCTCAGAGAACACCTTGTTCAGTGGCAATACTATCCTGAAGACGATGCAACATGGGAAGATGAAGCCACCCTAAAGAAGGACTATCCTCACTTTTTTGGAGATGAGGACATCTCGAATCCCTAAATTGGAGAGATTGTAATGTACCCAACATTTTTCAATAAAGGTATTTTATTTACTTTGCAAATATTTGTGGGTTGCATTTTATTAAGTCAAAGAGCATTCTAATGGAACGATCGGATCAAAAATTGGACTTTAGAACTATTAATTATGAGCTTTATTCACTTGAAAACAATAAGGTTGATGGGAAACTTAAGCCTCAACATTGTATCTAAAGATAAGAGTTGACTCTTTTGGAAAGAGAGAGTAATTTTAGGAAAGGGAGAGCAATTTTAGGAAAGGAGGAGTAATTTTAGAGGAGAAGGAGTAGGAGTACTTTTAGGAAAGCAAGAGAGGAGGAGCTTAGTTTAGAGCTCTTGTCTTGGAAGCCAAGTTTCATCTAAGACGCTCAAAATTGCGCATCGAAATCCGTGTCCACAAAAAATAAAAATAAAATAAACAAAAATTTAAACAACCGTGAAATTGTGTGGACTTATCTCTCCTTCCTCCCTCTATTCTTAGCTGGCCTTGAGAGTCTATATAAAGACCCCTCTCCCTTCAATTTGAGGACATATACTCTCAGAAGCGGATGCTCTCTTGCCTTGACGTCGGAGTTATCTTCTTTCCCTCAACCTCTCTCCCTCAAGCTCTTACCCTCAAGCCATCTCCATCTCCAGCTTCTTTCTCTACCATCATCGTGTTAGCTCTCAAATTCTTGAGTTCTCTTTCTCACTTTCTCTCTTCTCTTTCGTGATACGATGGCCCCGAAGCGAGTGACTCGAAGCTCGAAGGATGCTCATGTCGCTCCACCTCCAAGAAAGATGCAAAGGAAGGCATCAACTACTCCAAATGTTGCTCAAGCGGAGGTATTGGTTGCGGAAGAAGTCAAAGCCGTTCAACCTCAACCACGAGAGGTAGTCGAACGTGTTGCTAATCCGGTAAGATGAATTTATAATTTTGCATCGTTATACATGATGACCGGTAAGTCAAGCCTAAGAATTCCCTTAAACTATCCAGAAAACATGATTATATCACAAGAAACAAGCATATGATTTCATAGAGTAGCGAAGGAATTGTTTGATTTATGATTGCTGTTTGATAAACTATCTCTGTTTGATATTAGATGTTAGTTAATCTTGTTTGAGAAATCACATAAAGAAAAAAATTGCTGAAAAGAATATCTTGTTTCCAGATGGAACTCGAGGTTAGCAAGGTGATTCCGTGGTTAGCGGAGATTAAGCTGAGGTTATCAGCTCTCTTTTTGTCTCTTGCGGTGTTAGCAGGATGCCTTCTTTCGGTTAGTGACTGGGAAAGTATGGTGCGCATGTCGCGGTTAGCGAAGAAGTGAAAGTCCGCGGATAGCGACAACTCTTAAGAATAATTGAAAGATTCATTTTTGTTGAATTATAGGACTGTCTTCATTAGACCATGTTTGAAAAAGAAATGTTTTGGTGATGTTTGAAGGGCTCGATGAAAGAATTTGTCTGAAATTAATTAAAGAGCATTGTTTGTATATGTAAAACAGTGTGGTAGTAATTCGTAAACAAGCAAAAAGGTGTGAGTGTGGGGTGGAAAGTGGAGGCTGGCTCAGGTTGCCAATCAAGAATGGGTGGTCTCGATTAGTCGAGAAACTCTCCACTCCCTCTTATTAAGAGAAGTGAAATTAGAGACTCGTTGTGTCAAGAGTCGAGATGACCCAAATCTACGTGACATAAAAATTACTATTTAGTTTAGACTAAGTTTATCATATTTATGGTTTATGGATGGCGGCCGTGCCTCTTAAACGTGGAAAAAAGGCGTTGTTTATGGATTCTAAATATATCAATGGAATTTCATCCTTATGTTAGAAAACAACTTCATTATAATTCTAGATTTATCAACCTGGCTTGTGGCGTATGACCCTTATAACCACGTAAATGATAGATAGAGGACTTCCTCTCTTCTGTTTCTTGTATCTCTACTTTGTGGAAACGGAGTAGGGTGTCGTCAACGAAAAAGGATAATAAACGAAGACCATCTATCAAGTCGCCCCAATCTTCTCGGGATTGGGGACCTCACACTTTCTAGGCCAAAGATAAACACTATACAATGTTGAAAGTGTATTTTACGGCTAATCCATACTTTAAATTTACAATAAATCGCACAGAGTGAAAGCGATAGAAATTCACATCATGTGGATTATTCATCTCTAATAACTCTAGTATGTACAAAATGTAGATAGGAAAGAAGTGAAGGAAAGAGAATTTCCCTGCAAAGCCCTATTCTTGCCCGTAGGCAATAACGATACTGTGGGGAGAGATATATATGTAGCAAGGAGAACTTAGAATTTGTAGAGAGATAAGAGTGAGAGAGATAAGATGAAATTAGAGATATATGTTGAAAAAGAAAACAACAAGAAATCAACAAAATATCAAAGTAGAACACATCTTACTTGACAAACCCTTCGCGCGTTATCCACCATTTTTGATGGAGAGAGTAGAAGAGGGAAGACTTCAAGCCTTGATTGATGTACCAAGTTCAAGTCCTTCTTTGATCAGAGATAATCTTCCAAGGATAGCTTACAAGATTGGCTAGTCTTCCTCTAGGAGTAAGTGTCGGCTTAGGCTTATGTTTATGGCTAAGTACAATTAAACATTACTACTCTCACTCCCTCTTGAATTCATCTAATAAATGGTTTACAAGGAAGAAGAGGTCCCCTTTTATAGGTGAAGGGAACCCCCAAGGGTTACACAAGAAGAAGAAGAGCCGTTGTGAACAGGAACTGGCAAAGTTTGAAATGAGCTGTCCCTGCATGATGTGGGCAGACTGGGGTCCAGTATTTTGATCATATCTCTTCATCCGTGGCTCCAAATAAAAAAGTGAAATAGGGGCAAAAAACTCAGCTTATAAGCTACGACTCCTATTTTATATACCTTTTCCAATTCGGATGTAAAAAAATCATCAAAATAGGGTACAGTTTATGTAGCAAAAATCTTCTTGTGGTCCCCTGAGCCTAGACTTTAATTTGATTTCAACAGACGTCTCATGCAATATGAAAGGATCCCATTTCTCCTTGAAAAAGTTTTGTAATCATGCTTGCAATAATGCATTAAAATAGGTGTATCTTTGAAAATCATGCAAGCTAGTGTCCCACTAGGATTTGATTCCCTCCTAGTAGCTATCAAAAAGAAATATAAGAAAAATATAAAAAATATATAGAATATATATATATTGAAAGTTAACCTAAATATAAGATCTAGTTAGAGTATGAGATAATAATGAGATAGTAGAAATAAAAAACCAATGTTTTTTGCCCCTAGTTAAAGAGGTGGAGCTATTGACTCTTTTCCCCATAGTACTTTTTGACAATAAAGTAAGAACATGTTATCCTTGAGATAAATAATAAGATGAGATAGAAAGCTTTATTATTACATTATAGAAAATATATTTATGTATCTAAAAAGTCACAAGATAGGTCTTGTAGCATTTGTTCCCACCATGTACGTGTCACAGCACGACAACGTTTAGTCTAGTTATTTGCAATACAAGTATAATTATTCGCTAGCTTCTCAACTAGGAAGAGCCTCAAAAGATAGTCATCATCATTGTTTATTTCCACTTATTGTCTCAAAATCGCATTAATAATTAATGAGAAATCATGTAAAAGTCCAAATTTGTTGTACAAAATTGAGTGCCAAAGAGTATAAAGGGGTCAGGGCCAAAGTATAGGTCCAGCTTTATTATGGAGCCAAATTAGCTAGGGATCCACTTTTTAAACCTTGGCTAAGGTGTATAAGCCAATTTTTGTAACTTATGACCTAAGTTTTTTATAATGAAAGTGAGTGTACGGCTATTGAGTTCATGGTTTATATCTATTTTCTCTTCTCTCTCCCTCATGGGTTGCAACATTGGCATTCTGTGAAGTGCGCAAGTGAAAGCTCTTCAATTTGACGTAAGTTTCTTGCATCATTTTTGTGTTTTAATTGTGCTCATCTATGAGCTTATTTGGCTTATAATGCACAAATCAACATTCTAAATCAACTTTTAAGCATAGGAGGGGATAGAGCATGGTTTAAGGATGTTGTAGGATGATTAGAAGACCAAAGCAGTAAACCTAGTTTTTTGATGTTGACGAAGGAAATTTGGAATGGTGGCCTCTACACCAAAACAAACTCCATTGCGCCACAAGGGAAATGAGATGAGGGCACCACCTAGTCTTGGAAGCGTGGGACTT